>NW_020621270.1:707067-812327 GCF_003573695.1 Papaver somniferum | reverse complement strand
GGGGGGGGGGGAGGGTGAAGCAACAAGTTGTGCTCCAACACAGCTTGTGAACGAACAACCAGTCATCCGTTAAATCAACTGCTTGATTGGGTTCACACAAAACTCAAATTCTGACAAAGTTAGGTACCAAAGGCAAAGGTGTGCCATTTTATAGGCACCAAACTCAAAATATCCCTTATTATAAATACTGTCTACTTATATAACTGTCTTTGTCCCCCAAGGTTTAGTGTAATAGAAAATAAAACTAAGTTTATTTAGTTTATAGTTTGGTTTTTAACAAAGGATTTCGACTTCTAACGAAGTTACTAGACTTCCTTGAGTCAATGTATCCAAACTGCAAGTTTTTTTAGACTCTCAAGCCTCTAGACATGTAATTTGTGCCGGAAATATTTTTCTCAGCATTTTCTATTAAAGGGGAGTGGTTCTGTTTCATGATTTGGTCTTGATCATAGAGTTCCGACATCTAACGAAGCCTTCGGACTTCCTTGAGTCATTTGTGTTTATGGTATTTAATTCAAATTTTGCAATGAGTATCTAGCTTAATGAAAATCCTAGAATCGTTGAGAAGTTATTAACGGTTGCAAACCTTATCTCCTTCTTTCCATGTTTTATTATAGGTAATCTATGACCTTTTTAAGAGATTACAAGTTCATTATTAGAAGGGAAATTTTGAGTTTGGTGCTTATAAAATGGTACACTTTCGCGTTTGGTGCTTAACTTTTTCCATATATTAGTTTGGTGCCCAGTCAATGAATTGGCGTTGATTGACCGTGTTGACCATCCAATTTAGAGTTAAAAATGTGAAATGACTAATAAAATTCAAAACTCCATTTTATTCACTAACTGCACCTTATCTTCTACATACTCCATGTTTGAGAAATGAGAGTTGTTTATTTTCATTCACGAGGTTTTAGGTTCCAGTTTTTAATACCATCGCCATCTTTTTTCATTGCTAATCTCAAATCATACACAGAGCTACTGTTATTTTCTCATATGACCACCTGTTTACACAAAATTAAATCTAAAGTATAAGCATAGCTCCCTTCATTGTTTACCCGTAAATTATCCAAAATATATCTCTCATGTAAACCCCAATAATCGTTTCCTTAAACCTTAAAACTAACCATTATTGTATTGAGTAAATGAATCCATGTAAATGACTCTATTTATTTTTCAAAATAATCATTATTATATTAATTAAATTTGTTACAATTTTCTGTAAATCCATAGTTATCATGGCAGTTAGATTATGTTAGCCTTATTTCTCTGGAACGCTCGTAACGTGTTTGAAAAATGATCTAAAGAGATTTCCCGACGCGGTCCGTGTTAGTGAACTAGTTAAATTAAACAATTATTCTTTAAACAATTATTTACAAAGGCACGTATTTATTTACAAAAGTTGGCATGGGCCGAGAACCAAGTTTTGCTCCAACACAGCTTGTGAACGGTGAACCAGTCATCCGATAAATAAACTGCTTGATTGGGATCCTCACCAAACTCAAATTCTGACAAAGTTAGGTACCAAAGGCAAAGGTGTGCCATTTTATAGGCATCAAACTCAAAATAACCCTTATTATAAAGATTGTCTACTTATATAACTCTCTTTGTCCCCCAAGGTTTTGTGTAATCTCTTTTTCGACTATTTTGCTCATAACTTCTTCATACGAAGTGGGAATGACCTCATTATTTTTCTACTACCTCTGTCTTTCAGTTCCCCACAATATACAAGAATTTTTTTTAGGATTTGGACGGTTAAAAATTGGTGTTTCATCCTTATTTTCAATGTAAAGGATGACTTCCCTTTTTATTTTTGGAATCAACATACGTAGAAATGCAATTTGCATAACATGTAGAGTCTTTAAATGTATTATTTTTTGCCGCATTTCTTTTTTAGAAAATTTTATAATAAAACTGAGTTTATCTAGTTTATAGTTGTTTTCAAAAAAAAGGATTTCTAATTCTAACGAAGTCACTAGACTTCCTTGAGTTAATGCATCCAAAATGCAAGCTTTTTTCGACTCTCAAGCCTCTAGACATGTAATTTGTGACGGAAATATTTTTTCTAAACATTTTTTATTAAAGGGGAGTCTTTCTTGTTCACGATTTGGTCTTGATCATAGAGTTACGACATCTAACGAAACCGGCGAACTTTCTTGAGTCATTTGTGTTTATGATATTTTATTCAAATTTTGCAATGATTATCTTCCTTAAAGAAAATCCCATAATCGTTGAGAAGTTATTAACGGTTGCAAACCTTATCTCCTTATTTTCATGTTTTATTATAGGTAATCTATGACCTTTTTAAGAGATTATAAGTTCATTATTTTAAGGGATATTTTGAGTTTGGTGCCTATAAAATTGTACACTTTTGCGTTTGGTGCCTAACTTTGTCAAAATCTGAGTTCGGTGCCCGGTCAAAGAATTGACGTTGATTGAGCGTGGTGACCATCCTATTTAGAGTTAAAATTGTGAAATGACTAACAAAATTCTAAACTTCATTTTATTCACTAACTGCACCTTATCTTCTATATACTCCATGTTTGAGAAATGAGATTTGTTGATTTTCATTCACGAGGTTTTAGGTTTCACTCCTAATACCATCGCCATCTACTTTCATTGATAATCTCAATTCATACACTAAGCTACTGTTATTTTCTCATATGACCATTAGATTACACAAAATTAAATCCAAAGTATAAGCGTAGCTCCCTTCATTTTTTACCCGTAAATCAACCAAAATTTATCTCTCATGTAAACCACAATAATCGTTTCCTTAAACCTTCAAACTAACCATTATTGTATTTAACAAATGAATCCATGTAAATTACTCTATTCATTTTTAATATTAATCATTATTGTATTAATTAAATTTTTTTCCATTTTCATTAAATCCATAGTTACCATGGAAATCAGATTATGTCAGCCTTATTTCTCTGGAACGCTCGTAACGTGTTTGTAAAATGCTCTAGAAAGATTTCCCTAATGTGATCCGTATTAGTGAAATAGTTAAATTAAATAATTATTGTTTAGAAAATTATTGTCAAAGACACGTATTTATTTACAAAAGTTGGCGGGTGGCCGAGCAACAAGTTGTGCTCCAACACAGCTTGTGAACGGTCCACCAGTCATCCGTTAAGTCAACTGCTTGGTTGGGACCCACACCAAACTAAAATTCCGACAAAGTTAGGTACCAAAGGCAAAGGTGTGCCATTTTATAGGCACCAAACTCAAAATATCCCTTATTACCAATATTGTCTACTTATATAACTCTCTTTGTCCCTAAGGTTTTGTGTAATCTCCTTTTCGACTATTTTTCTCATAACTTCTTCATACGAAGTGGGAATGACCTCATTTTTTTTGTTACCTATGTCTTTCAGTTCCCCACAGTATACAAGAAATTTTTTAGGATTTGGACGGTTAACAATTGGTGTTGCATCCTTATTTTCAATGTAAAGGATAACTTCCCTCTTTATTTTTGGAATCAACATATGTAGAAATGCAATTTGCATAACATGTAGAGCCTTTTTTTAAGTGTATTATTTTTTACCGCATTTATTTTTTAGAAAATTTTATAATAAATACTGAGTTTATCTAGTTTATAGTTGTTTTCAAAAAAATGGATTTTGAATTCTAACGAAGTCACTAGACTTCCTTGAGTCAATGCATCCAAAATGCAAGCTTTTTTCGACTCTCAAGCCTCTAGACATGTAATTTGTGACGGAATTATTTTTTCTAAACATTTTTTATTAAAGGGGAGTCTTTCTTGTTCATGATTTGGTCTTGATCATAGAGTTCCGACATCTAACGAAGCCGGCGTACTTCCTTGAGTCATTTGTGTTTATGATATTTAATTCAAATTTTGCAATGATTATCTAGCATAAAGAAGAAACTAGAATCGTTAAGAGGTTATTCACGGTTGCAAACCTTATCTCCTTCTTTACATGTTTTATTATAGGTAATCTATGACCTTTTTAAGAGATTAGAAGTTCATTATTTGAAGGGATATTTTGAGTTTGGTGCCTATAAAATTGTACACTTTTGCGTTTGGTCCCTAACTTTGTCAAAATCTGAGTTTCGTGCCCAGTCAACGAATTGACGTTGATTGAGCGTGTTGACCATCCTATTTAGAGTTAAAATTGTGAAATGACTAATAAATTCTAAACTTCATTTTATTCACTAACTGCACCTTATCTTCTACATACTCCATGTTTGAGAAATGAGAGTTGTTGATTTTCATTCTCGAGGTTTTAGGTCCCACTCTTAATACCATCGCCATCTTCTTTCATTGCTAATCTCAAATCATACACTGAGCTACTGTTGTTTTCTCATATGACCATTAGTTTACACTAAATTAAATCCAAAGTATAAGCATAGCTCCCTTCATTTTCAACCCGTAAATCATCCAAAATCTATCTCTCATGTAAACCCCAATAATCGTGTCCTTAAACCTTCAAACTAACCATTATTGTATTGAACAAATGAATCCATGTAAATGACTCTATTCATTTTTCAAATTAATCATTATTGTATTCTTTAAATTTTTTTCCATTTTATGTAAATCCATAGTTACCATGGCAATTAGATTATGTCAGCCTTATTTCTCTGGAACGCTCGTAACGTGTTTGAAAAATGCTCTAGAGAGATTTCCCTAATGTGGTCCGTGTTAGTTAATTAGTCAAATTAAATAATTATTGTTTAAATAATTATTGACAAAGACACTTATTTATTTACAAAAGTTGGCAGGGGGCCGAGTAACAAGTTGTGCTCCAACACAGCTTGTGAACGGTCAACCAGTCATCTGTTAAGTCAACTGCTTGATTGGGATCCTCACCAAACTCAAATTCTAAAAAAGTTAGGTACCAAAGGCAAAGGTGTGCAATTTTATAGGCATTAAACTCAAAATATCCCTTCAAATAATGAACTTCTAATCTCCTAAAAAGGTCATAGATTACCTATAATAAAACATGTAAAGAAGGAGATAAGGTTTGAAAACCCCGAGCCCCGGACCCTGGATTATTTGATTAAAATAATTCACCAACACGGAACACATTAGGGAAATCTCTCTAGAGAATTTTTTAAACACGTTACGAGCGTTCCAGAGAAATAAGGCTGACATAATCTGATTGCTATGATAACTATGGATTTATAGAAAATGGAAACAAATTTAATTATTACAATAATAATTAATTTGAAAAACGAATAGAGTCATTTACATGGATTCATTTTTTCAATACACTAATGGTTAGTTTGAAGGTCATTTTTTCAATACTCTAAATAGGATGGTCAACACGCTCAATCAACGTCAATTTGTTGACTGGGCACCAAACTCAGATTTTGACAAAGTTAGGCACCAAACGCAAAAGTGTACAATTTTATAGGCACCAAACTCAAAATATCCCTTCAAATAATGAACTTCTAATCTCTTAAAAAGGTCATAGATTACCAATAATAAAACATGTAAAGAAGGAGATAAGGTTTGCAACCGTGAATAACCTCTTAACGATTCTAGTATCTTCTTTAAGCTAGATAATCATTGCAAAATTTGAATAAAATATCATAAACACAAATGACTCAAGGAAGTCCGCCGGTTTCGTTAGATGTCGGAAGTATATGATCAAGACCAAATCATGAACAAGAAAGACTCCCCTTTAATAAAAAATGTTTAGAAAAAATATTTCCGTCACAAATTACATGTCTAGAGGCTTGAGAGTCGAAAAAAGCCTGCGTTTTGGATGCATTAACTCAAGGAAGTCTAGTCACTTCGTTAGAATTCAAAATCCTTTTTTTTTTTAAAACAACTATAAACTAGATAAACTCAGTTTTATTATAAAATTTTCTAAAAAATAAACGGGGTAAAAAATAATACATTTAAAGACTCTACATTTTATGCAAATTGCATTTCTACGTATGTTGATTCCAAAAATAAAGAGGGAAGTCATCCTTTACATTGAAAATAAGGATGAAACACCAATTGTTAACCGTCCAAATCCTAAAAAATTTATTTTATACTGTGGGGAACTGAAAGACAGAGGTAGTAGAAAAATAATGAGGTCATTACCACTTCGTATGAAGAAGTTATGAGCATAATAGTCGAAAAAGAGATTACACAAAACCTTGGGGGACAAATTGAGTTATATAAGTAGACAATATTTGTAATAAGGGATATTTATAGTTTGGTGCCTATAAAATGGCACACCTTTGCCTTTGGTACCTAACTTTATCAGAATTTGAGTTTGGTGAGGATCCCAATTAAGCAGTTGATTTATCGAATGACTGGTTGACCGTTCACAAGCTTTGTTAGAGCAAAACTTGTTGCTCTGCCCCTGCCAACTTTTGTAAATAAATACGTGTCTTTGTCAATAATTGTTTAAACAATTATTATTTAATTTAACTAATTCACCAACACCGACCACGGTAGGGAAATCTCTCTAGAGCATTTTTCAAACACGTTACGAGCGTTCCAGAGAAATAAGGCTGACATAATCCGATTTCCATGGTAACTATGGTTTTAATGAAAAAGGAAAAAAAATTCAATAAATACAATAATGATTGATCTGAAAAATGAATAGAGTCATTTACATGGACTCATTTGTTCAATACAATAATGGTTAGTTTGAAGGTTTAAGAAAATGATTATTGGGGTATACATGAGAGAGATTTTGGATGATTTACGGGTAAACAATGAAGGGAGATATGCTTATACTTTGGATGTAATTTTTTGTAAACTAATGGTCATATGAGAAAATAATAGTATCTCAGTATATGATTTGAGATTAGCAATGAAAGAAGATGGCGATAGTATTAAGAGTGGAACCAAAAACATCGTGAATGAAAATCAACAACTCTCATTTGTCAAACATTGAGTATGTAGATGATAAGGTGCAGTTAGTGAATAAAACGAAGTTTAGAATTTGCTTACTCATTTCACAATTTAACTCTAAATATGATGGTCAACACGCTCAATTAACGTCAATTCTTTGACTGGGCACCAAACTCAAATTTTGACAAAGTTAGGCACCAAACGCAAAAGTGTACAATTTTATAGGCACCAAACTCAAAATATCCCTTCAAACAATGAACTTCTAATCTCTTAAAAAGGTCATAGATTAACTATAATAAAACATGTAAAGAAGGAGATAACCTCCTAACGATTCTAGGATCTTCTTTAAGCTAGATAATCATTGCAAAATTTGAATAAAATATCATAAACACAAATGACTCAAGGAAGTCCACTGGCTTAGTTAGATGTCGGAACTCTGTGATCAAGACCAAATCATGAACAAGAAAGACTCCCCTTCAATAAAAAATGTTTATAAAAAATATTTCCGTCACAAATTACATGTCTAGAGGCTTGAGAGTCGAAGAAATCTTGCATTTTGGATGCATTGACTCAAGGAAGTCTAGTCACTTCGTTAGAATTCGAAATCCTTTATTTTAAAAAACATACTATAAACTAAATAAACTCAGTTTTATTATAAAATTTTCTAAAAAATAAATTCGGTAAAAAATAATACATTTAAAGGCTCTACATGTTATCCAAATTGCATTTCTACGTATGTTGATTCCAAAAATAAAGAGGGAAGTCATCCTTTACATTGAAAATAAGGATGAAACACCAATTGCTAAGCGTCCAAATCCTAAATCTTTTCTTGTATACTTTGAGGAACTGAAAGACAGAGGTAACAGAAAAAGAATGAGGTCATTCCCACTTCGTATGAAGAAGTTATGAGCAAAATAGTCGAAAAAGAGATTACACAAAACCTTGGGGACAAAGAGCGTTATATAAGTAGAAAATATTTATAATAAGGGGTATTTTGAGTTTGGTGCCTATAAAATGGCACAACTTTGCCTTTGGTACCTAACTTTGTAGGAATTTGAGTTTAGTGTAGGTCCCAACCAAGCAGTTGACTTAAGGGATGACTGGTGGACCGTTCACAAGTTGTGTTGGAGCACAACTTGTTGCTCGGCCCCCCGCCAACTTTTATAAATAAATATGTGTCTTTGTGAATAATTGTTAAAACAATCATTATTTAATTTTACTAGTTCACTAACACGGACCAAGGTAGGGAAATCTCTCTAGATCATCTTCCAAACACGTTACGAGCGTTCCAGAGAAATAAGGCAGACTTATCTGACTGCCATGATAACTATGGATTTACATAAAATGGAAACAAATCTAATTAATACAATAATGATTAATTTGAAAAATGAATAGGGTCACTTACATGGATTCATTTATTCAATACAATAATGGTTAGTTTGAAGGTTTAAGGAAACGAATGAATTCAACAAGTCTATTATTGTACAAACTAACATGGATTCAACATGGTTATATAAGTAGACTGCACCTTATCTTTTGAGTTAATGAATACAACATGGATTCATTCGTTTCCTTAAACCTTCAAACTAACCATTATTGTATTGAACAAATGAATCCATATAAATGACCCTATTCATTATTCAAATTAATCATTATTGTATTAATTAAATTTGTTTCCATTTTATGTAAATCCATAGTTATCATGGCAGTCAGATAAGTCAGCCTTATTTCTCTGGAACGCTCGTAACGTGTTTGAAAAATGATCTAGAGAGATTTCCCTACCGTGGTCCGTGTTTGTGAACTAGTTAAATTAAATAATGATTGTATAAACAATAATTCACCAAGACACGTATTTATTTACAAAAGTTGGCGGGTGGCCGAGCAACAAGTTTTGCTCCAACACAGCTTGTGAACGGTCCACCAGTCATCCGTTAAGTCAACTGCTTGGTTGGGACCCACACCAAACTAAAATTCCGACAAAGTTAGGTACCAATGGCAAAGGTGTGCCATTTTATAGGCACCAAACTCAAAATACCCCTTAATATAAATATTGTCTACTAATATAACTCTCTTTGTCCCCCAAGGTTTTGTGTAATCTCTTTTTCGATTATTTTGCTCATAACTTCTTCATACGAAGTGGGAATGACCTCATTCTTTTTCTGTTACCTATGTCTTTCGATTCCCCTCAGTATACAGGAATAAATTTAGGATTTGAACGCTTAGAAATTGGTGTTTCATCCTTATTTTCAATGTAAAGGATGACTTCCCTCTTTATTTTTGGAATCAACATACGTAGAAATGCAATTTGGATAACATGTAGAGCCTTAAATGTATTATTTTTTACCACAATCATTTTTTAGAAAATTTTATACTAAAAATGAGTTTATCTAGTTTATAGTTTTGTTTTTAAAAAGGATTTCGACTTCTAACAAAGTCACTGGACTTCCTTGAGTCAATGTATCCAAAATGCAAGCTTTTTTCGACTCTCAAGCCTCTAGACATGTAATTTGTGCAGGAAATATTTTTTCTGAAATTTTTCTATTAAATGGGAGTCTTTCTGTTTCATGATTTGGTCTTGATCATAGAGTTCCGACATCTAACAAAGCCTGCGGAATTCCTTGAGTCATTTGTGTTATGGTATTTTATTCAAATTTTGCCATGATTATCTAGCTTAAAGAAGATCCCATAATCGTTGAGAAGTTATTAACGGTTGCAAACCTTATCACCATCTTTCCATGTTTTATTATAGGTAATCTATGACCTTTTTAAAAGATTAGAAGTTCATTATTAGAAGGGATATTTCGAGTTTGGTGCCTATAAAATGGTACAATTTTGTGTTTGGTGCCTAACTTTGTAAATATCCGAGTTTGGTGCCTAGTCAACGAATAGGCGTTGATTGACCGTGTTGACCATCCAATTTAGAGTAAAAAATGTGATATATCTAATAAAATTCTAAACTCCGTTTTATTCACTAACTGGGCCTTATCTTCTACATACTCCATGTTTGAGAAATCAGACTTGTTGATTTTCATTCACGAGGTTTTAGGTTCCACTCTTAATACTATTGCCATCTTCTTTCATTGCAAATCTCAAATCATACACTGAGCTACTGTTATTTTCTCATATGATCAACTGTTTACACAAAATTAAATCCAAAGTATAAGCATAGCTCCTTTCATTGTTTACTAGTAAATCATCCAAAATCTATCTCTCATGTAAACCCCAACAATCGTTTCCTTAAATCTTCAAATTAACCATTATTTTATTGAACAAATGAATCCATGTAAATGACCCTATTCATTTTTCAAATTCATCATTATTGTATTAATTAGATTTGTTTCCATTTTAGGTAAATTCATAGTTATCATGGCAGTCAGATGAGTCATCCTTATTTCTCTGGAACGCTCGTAACGTGTTTGGAAAATGATCTAGAGAGATTTCCCTACCGTGGTCCGTGTTAGTGAACTAGATAAATTAAATAATGATTGTTTAAACAATAATTCACAAAGACACATATTTATTTACAAAAGTTGGCGGGTGGCCGAGCAACAAGTTGTACTCCAACACAGCTTGTGAACAGTCCACTAGTCATCCGATAAATCAACTGCTTGATTGGGATCCTCACCAAACTCAAATTCTGACAAAGTTAGGTACCAAAGGCAAAGGTGTGCCATTTTATAGGAACCAAACTCAAAATATCCCTTATTACAAATATTATCTACTTATATAACTCTCTTTGTCCCCAAGGTTTTGTGTAATCTCTTTTTCGACTATTTTGCTCATAACTTCTTCATACGAAGTGGGAATGACCTCATTCGTTTTCTGTTACCTTTGTCTTTCAGTTCCCCACAGTATACAGGAAAATTTTTAGGATTTGGACTCTTAGGAATTGGTGTTTCATCCTTGTTTTCAATGTAAAGGATGACTTCCCTCTTTATTTTTGGAATCAACATACGTAGAAATGCAATTTGCATAACATGTAGAGTCTTTAAATGTATTATATTTACCGCATTTATTTTTTAGAAAATTTTATAATAAAACTGAGTTTATCTAGTTTATAGTTGTTTTCAAAAAAAAGCATTTCGAATTCTAACGAAATCACGAGACTTCCTTGAGTGAATGCATCCAAAATGCAAGATTTTTTCGACTCTCAAGCCTCTAGACATGTAATTTGTGACGGAAATATTTTTTCTAAACATCTTTTATTAAAGGGGAGTCTTTTTTGTTCATGATTTGGTCTTAATCATAGAGTTCCGACTTCTAACGAAACCGGCGGACTTCCTTGAGTCATTTGTGTTTATGATATTTTATTCAAATTTTGCAATAATTATCTAGCTTAAAGAAGATACTAGAATCGTTAAGAGGTTATTCACGGTTGCAAAACTTATCTCCTTCTTTACATGTTTTATTATAGGTAATCTATGATCTTTTTTAAGAGATTAGAAGTTCATTATTTGAAAGGATATTTTGAGTTTGGTGCCTATAAAATTGTACACTTTTGCGTTTGGTGCCATACTTTGTCAAAATCTGAGTTTGGTGCCCAGTCAACGAATTAACGTTGATTGAGCGTGTTGACCATCCTATGACCATTAGTTTTCACAAAATTAAATCCAAAGTATAAGCATAGCTCCCTTCATTTTTACCGTAAATCATCTAAAATCTATCTCTCATGTAAACCCCAGTAATCGTTTCCTTAAACCTTCAAACTAACCATTATTGTATTGAACAAATGAGTCCATGTAAATGAATCTATTCATTTTTCAAATTAATAATTATTTTCTTAATTAAATTTTTTTCCATTTTCTGTAAATTCATAGTTACCATGGCAATCAGATTATGTCAGCCTTATTTCTATGGAACGCTCGTAACGTGTTTGAAAAATGCTCTAGAGAGATTTCCCTAATGTGGTCCGTGTTAGTGAATTAGTTAAATTAAATAAATATTGTTTAAAAGATTATTCACAAAGACATTTATTTATTTACAAAAGTTTGCGGGGGGCCGAGCAATAAGTTGTGCTCCAACACAGCTTGTGAACGGTCCACCAGTCATCCCTTAAGTCAACTGCTTGGTTGGGACCCACACGAAACTGAAATTCCGACAAAGTTAGGTACCAATGGAAAATGTGTGCCATTTTATAAGCACCAAACTCAAAATATCCCTTATTACAAATATTGTCTACTTATATAACTCTCTTTGTCTCCCAAGGTTTTGTGCAATCTCTTTTTCGACTATTTTGCTCATAACCTCTTCATACGAAGTGGGAATGGCCTCATTCTTTTTCTGTTACCTCTGTCTTTCAGTTCCCCACAGTATACATGAAAAAAATTTAGGATTTGGACGCTTAGCAATTGGTGTTTCATCCTTATTTTCAATGTAAAGGATGACTTCCCTCTTTATTTTTGGAATCAACATACGTAGAAATACAATTTGGATAACATGTAGAGCCTTTAAATGTATTATTTTTTACCACAATCATTTTTTAGAAAATTTTATAATAAAAATGAGTTTATCTAGTTTATAGTTTGGTTTTAAAAAAAGGATTTCGACTTCTAACGAAGTCACTGGACTTCCTTGAGTCAATGCATCCAAAATGCAAGCTTTTTTCGACTCTCAAGCCTCTAGACATGTAATTTGTGCAGGAAATTTATTTTCTCATATGACCACCTGTTTACACAAAATTAAATCCAAAGTATAAGCATAGCTCCCTTCATCGTTTACCGGCAAATCATCCAAAATCTATCTCTCATGTAAACCCCAATAATCGTTTCCTTAAACCTTCAAACTAACCATTATTGTATTGAACAAATGAATCCATGTAAATGACCCTATTCATTTTTCAAATTAATCATTATTGTATTAATTAAATTTGTTTCCATTTTATGTAAATCCATAGTTATCATGGCAGTCAGATAAGTCAGCCTTATTTCTCCGGAACGCTCGTAACGTGTTTGGAAAATGATCTAGAGAGATTTATTACAAAAGTTGATTGGGACCCACACCAAACTCAAATTCCGGCAAAGTTAGGTACCAAAGGCAAAGGTGTGCCATTTTATAGGCACCAAACCTAAAATAACCCTTATTATAAATATAGTCTACTTATATAACTCTCTTTGTCCCCCAAGGGTTTGTGTAATCTCTTTTTCGACTATTTTGTTCATAACTTCTTCATACGAAGTGGGAATGACCCCATTCTCTTTTTGTTACCTCTGTCTTTCAGTTCCCCACAGTATACAGGAAAATTTTTAGGATTTGGACGCTTAGGAATTGGTGTTTCATCCTTATTTTCAATGTAAAGGATGACTTCCCTCTTTATGTTTGGAATCAACATACGTAGAAATGCAATTTTGATAACATGTAGAGCCTTTAAATGTATTATTTTTTACCCCAATCATTTTTTAGAAAATTTTATAATAAATATGAGTTTATCTAGTTTATAGTTTGGTTTTAAAAAAAGGATTTCGACTTCTAACGAAGTCACTGGACTTCCTTGAGTCAATGCATCCAAAATGCAAGCTTTTTTCGACTCTCAAGCCTCTAGACATGTAATTTGTGCAGGAAATATTTTTTCTGAAAATTTTCTATTAAAGGGGATTCTTTGTGTTTCCTGATTTGGTCTTGATCATAGAGTTCCGACATCTAACGAAGCCTGCGGATTTCCTTGATTCATTTGTGTTTATGGTATTTTATTCAAATTTTTCATTGATTATCTAGCTTAAAGAAAATCCCATAATCATTGAGAAGTTATTAACGGTTTATCTTCTTCTTTCCGTGTTTTATTATAGGTAATCTATGACCTTTTTAAAAGATTATAAGTTTATTATTAGAAGGGATATTTTTAGTTTGGTGCCTATAAAATGGTACACTTTCGCGTTTGGTGCCTAACTTTGTCAATATCTGAGTTTGGTGCCAAGTCAACAAATTGGCGTTGATTGACCGTGTTGACCATCCAATTGAGAGTTAAAAATGTGAAATGTCTAATAAAATTCTAACTTCTGTTTTGTTCACTAACTGCGCCCTATCTTCTACATACTCCATGTTTGAGAAATGAAAGTTGTTGATTTTCATTCACGAGGTTTTAGGTTCCACTCTTAATACCATTGCCATCTTCTTTCATTGATAATCTCAAATCATACACTGATCTACTGTTATTTTCTCATATGACCACCTGTTTACACAAAATTAAATCCAAAGTATAAGCATAGCTCCCTTCATCGTTTACCGGTAAATCATCCAAAATCTATCTCTCATGTAAACCCCAATAATCGTTTCCTTAAACCTTCAAACTAACCATTATTGTATTGAACAAATGAATCCATGTAAATGACCCTATTCATTTTTAAAATTAATCATCATTGTATTAATTAAATTTGTTTCCATTTTATGCAAATCCATAGTTATCATGGCAGTCAGATAAGTCAGCCTTATTTCTCCGGAACGCTTGTAACGTGTTTGGAAAATCTAGAGAGATTTCCCTACCGTTGTTCGTGTTAGTGAACTAGTTAAACTAAATAATGATTGTTTAAACAATTATTCACAAAGACACGTATTTATTTACAAAAGTTGGCGGGGGCCGAGCAACAAGTTGTGCTCCAACACAGCTTGTGAACGGTCCACCAGTCATCCGTTAAGTCAACTGCTTGATTGGGACCTACACCAAACTCAAATTCCGACAAAGTTAGGTACCAAAGGCAAAGGTGTGCCATTTTATAGGAACCAAACCTAAAATAACCCTTATTATAAATATTGTCTACTTATATAACTCTCTTTGTCCCCCAAGGGTTTGTGTAATCTCTTTTTCGACTATTTTGTTCATAACTTCTTCATACGAAGTGGGAATGACCTCATTCTTTTTCTGTTACCTCTGTCTTTCAGTTCCCCACAGTATACTGGAAAATTTTTAGGATTTGTACGCTTAGGAATTGGTGTTTCATCCTTATTTTCAATGTAAAGGATGACTTCCCTCTTTATGTTTGGAATCAACATACGTAGAAATGCAATTTGGATAACATGTAGAGCCTTTAAATGTATTATTTTTTACCGCAATCATTTTTTAGAAAATTTTATAATAAAAATGAGTTTATCTAGTTTATAGTTTGGTTTTAAAAAAAGGATTTCGACTTCTAACGAAGTCACTGGACTTCCTTGAGTCAATGCATCCAAAATGCAAGCTTTTTTAGACTCTCAAGCCTCTAGACATGTAATTTGTGCAGGAAATATTTTTTCTGAAAATTTTCTATTAAAGAGGAGTCTTTGTGTTTCCTGATTTGGTCTTGATCATAGAGTTCCGACATCTAACGAAGCCTGCGGATTTCCTTGAGTCATTTGTGTTTATGGTATTTTATTCAAATTTTTCATTGATTATCTGGCTTAAAGAAGATCCCATAATCATTGAGAAGTTATTAACGGTTGCAAAACTTATCCCCTTCTTTCCGTGTTTTATTATAGGTAATCTATGACCTTTTTAAAAGATTATAAGTTTATTATTAGAAGGGATATTTTGAGTTTGGTGCCTATAAAATGGTACACTTTCGCGTTTGGTGCCTAACTTTGTCAATATCTGAGTTTGGTGCCAAGTCAACAAATTGGCGTTGATTGACCGTGTTGACCATCTAATTTAGAGTTAAAAATGTGAAATGTCTAATAAAATTCTAACTTCCGTTTTGTTCACTAACTGCGCCCTATCTTCTACATACTCCATGTTTGAGAAATGAGAGTTGTTGATTTTCATTCACGAGGTTTTAGGTTCCACTCTTAATACCATTGCCATCTTCTTTCATTGCTAATCTCAAATCATACACTGAGCTACTGTTATTTTCTCATATGACCACCTGTTTACACAAAATTAAATTCAAAGTATAAGCATAGCTCCCTTCATTGTTTACCGGTAAATCATCCAAAATCTATCTCTCATGTAAACCCCAATAATCGTTTCCTTAAACCTTCAAACTAACCATTATTGTATTGAACAAATGAATCCATGTAAATGACCCTATTCATTTATAAAATTAATCATTATTGTATTAATTAAATTTGTTTCCATTTTATGAAAATCCATAGTTATCATGGCAGTCAGATAAGTCAGCCTTATTTCTCCCGAACGCTTGTAACGTGTTTGGAAAATCTAGAGAGATTTCCCTACCGTTGTCCGTGTTAGTGAACTAGTTAAACTAAATAATGATTGTTTAAACAATTATTCACAAAGACACGTATTTATTTACAAAAGTTGGCGGGGGCCGAGCAACATGTTGTGCTCCAACACAGCTTGTGAACGGTCCACCAGTCATCCGTTAAGTCAACTGCTTGATTGGGACCTACACCAAACTCAAATTCCGACAAAGTTAGGTACCAAAGGCAAAGGTGTGCCATTTTATAGGAACCAAACCTAAAATAACCCTTATTATAAATATTGTCTACTTATATAACTCTCTTTGTCCCCCAAGGGTTTGTGTAATCTCTTTTTCGACTATTTTGTTCATAACTTCTTCAGACGAAGTGGGAATGACGTCATTCTTTTTCTGTTACCTCTGTCTTTCAGTTCCCCACAGTATACTGGAAAATTTTTAGGATTTGGACGCTTAGGAATTGGTGTTTCATCCTTATTTTCAATGTAAAGGATGACTTCCCTCTTTATGTTTGGAATCAACATACGTAGAAATGCAATTTGGATAACATGTAGAGCCTTTAAATGTATTATTTTTTACCGCAATCATTTTTTAGAAAATTTTATAATATAAATGAGTTTATCTAGTTTATAGTTTGGTTTTAAAAAAAGGATTTCGACTTCTAACGAAGTCACTGGACTTCCTTGAGTCAATGCATCCAAAATGCAAGCTTTTTTCGACTCTCAAGCCTCTAGACATGTAATTTGTGCAGGAAATATTTTTTCTGAAAATTTTCTATTAAAGGGGAGTCTTTGTGTTTCCTGATTTGGTCTTGATCATAGAGTTCCGACATCTAACGAAGCCTGCAGATTTCCTTGAGTCATTTGTGTTTATGGTATTTATTCAAATTTTTCATTGATTATCTAGCTTAAAGAAGATCCCATAATCATTGAGAAGTTATTAACGGTTGCAAAACTTATCTCCTTCTTTCCGTGTTTTATTATAGGTAATCTATGACCTTTTTAAAAGATTATAAGTTTATTATTAGAAGGGATATTTTGAGTTTGGTGCCTATAAAATGGTACACTTTCGCGTTTGGTGCCTAACTTTGTCAATATCTGAGTTTGGTGCCAAGTCAACAAATTGGCGTTGATTGACCGTGTTGACCATCCAATTTAGAGTTAAAAATGTCAAATGTCTAATAAAATTCTAACTTCCGTTTTGTTCACTAACTGCGCCCTATCTTCTACATACTCCATGTTTGAGAAATGAGAGTTGTTGATTTTCATTCACGAGGTTTTAGGTTCCACTCTTAATACCATTGCCATCTTCTTTCATTGCTAATCTCAAATCATACACTGAGCTACTATTATTTTCTCATATGACCACCTGTTTACACAAAATTAAATCCAAAGTATAAGCATAGCTCCCTTCATTGTTTACCGGTAAATCATCCAAAATCTATCTCTCATGTAAACCCCAATAATCGTTTCCTTAAACCTTCAAACTAACCATTATTGTATTGAACAAATAAATCCAAGTAAATGACCCTATTCATTTTTAAAATTAATCATTATTGTATTAATTAAATTTGTTTCCATTTTATGCAAATCCATAGTTATCATGGCAGTCAGATAAGTCAGCCTTATTTCTCCCGAACGCTTGTAACGTGTTTGGAAAATCTAGAGAGATTTCCCTACCGTTGTCCGTGTTAGTGAACTAGTTAAACTAAATAATGATTGTTTAAACAATTATTCACAAAGACACGTATTTATTTACAAAAGTTGGCGGGGGTCGAGCAACAAGTTGTGCTCCAACACAGCTTGTGAACGGTCCACCAGTCATCCGTTAAGTCAACTGCTTGATTGGGACCTACAACAAACTCAAATTCCGACAAAGTTAGGTACCAAAGGCAAAGGTGTGCCATTTTATAGGCACCGAACCTAAAATAACCCTTATTATAAATATTGTCTACTTATATAACTCTCTTTGTCCCCCAAGGGTTTGTGTAATCTCTTTTTCGACTATTTTGTTCATAACTTCTTCATACGAAGTGGGAATGACCTCATTCTTTTTCTGTTACCTCTGTCTTTCAGTTCCCCACAGTATACTGGAAAAATTTTAGGATTTGGACGCATAGGAATTTGTGTTTCATCCTTATTTTCAATGTAAAGGATGACTTCCCTCTTTATGTTTGGAATCAACATACGTAGAAATGCAATTTGGATAACATGTAGAGCCTTTAAATGTATTATTTTTTACCGCAATCATTTTTTAGAAAATTTTATAATAAAAATGAGTTTATCTAGTTTATAGTTTGGTTTTAAAAAAAGGATTTCGACTTCTAACGAAGTCACTGGACTTCCTTGAGTCAATGCATCCAAAATGCAAGCTTTTTTCGACTCTCAAGCCTCTAGACATGTAATTTGTGCAGGAAATATTTTTTCTGAAAATTTTCTATTAAAGGGGAGTCTTTGTGTTTCCTGATTTGGTCTTGATCATAGAGTTCCGACATCTAACGAAGCCTGCGGATTTCCTTGAGTCATTTGTGTTTATGGTATTTTAATCAAATTTTTCATTGATTATCTAGCTTAAAGAAGATCCCATAATCATTGAGAAGTTATTAACGGTTGCAAACCTTATCTCCTTCTTTCCGTGTTTTATTATTGGTAATCTATGACCTTTTTAAAAGATTATAAGTTTATTATTAGAAGGGATATTTTGAGTTTGGTGCCTATAAAATGGTACACTTTCGCGTTTGGTGCCTAACTTTGTCAATATCTGAGTTTGGTGCCAAGTCAACAAATTGGCGTTGATTGACCGTGTTGACCATCCAATTTAGAGTTCAAAATGTGAAATGTCTAAAAAAATTCTAACCTCCGTTTTATTCACTAAGTGCGCCCTATCTTCTACATACTCCATGTTTGAGAAATGAGAGTTGTTTATTTTCATTCACGAGGTTTTAGGTTCCACTCTTAATACCATTGCTATCTTCTTTCATTGCTAATCTCAAATCATACACTGAGCTACTGTTATTTTCTCATATGACCACCTGTTTACACAAAATTAAATCCAAAGTATAAGCATATCTCCCTTCATTGTTTACCGGTAAATCATCCAAAATCTATCTCTCATGTAAACCCCAATAATCGTTTCCTTAAACCTTCAAACTAACCATTATTGTATTGAACAAATGAATCCATGTAAATGACCCTATTCATTTTTCAAATTAATCATTATTGTATTAATTAAATTTGTTTCCATTTTATGTAAATCCATAGTTATCATGGCAGTCAGGTAAGTCAGCCTTATTTCTCCGGAACGCTCGTAACGTGTTTGGAAAATGATCTAGAGAGATTTATTACAAAAGTTGATTGGGACCCACACCAAACTCAAATTCCGACAAAGTTAGGTACCAAAGGCAAAGGTGTGCCATTTTATAGGCACCAAACCTAAAATAACCCTTATTATAAATATTGTCTACTTATATAACTCTCTTTGTCCCCCAAGGGTTTGTGTAATCTCTTTTTCGACTATTTTGTTCATAACTTCTTCATACGAAGTGGGAATGACCTCATTCTTTTTCTGTTACCTCTGTCTTTCAGTTCCCCACAGTATACTGGAAAATTTTTAGGATTTGGACGCTTAGGAATTGGTGTTTCATCCTTATTTTCAATGTAAAGGATGACTTCCCTCTTTATGTTTGGAATCAACATACGTAGAAATGCAATTTGGATAACATGTAGAGCTTTTAAATGTATTATTTTTTACCGCAATCAATTTTTTAGAAAATTTTATAATAAAAATGAGTTTATCTAGTTTATAGTTTGATTTTAAAAAAAGGATTTCGACTTCTAACGAAGTCACTGGACTTCCTTGAGTCAATGCATCCAAAATACAAGCTTTTTTCGACTCTCAAGCCTCTAGACATGTAATTTGTGCAGGAAATATTTTTTCTGAAAATTTTCTATTAAAGGGGAGTCTTTGTGTTTCCTGATTTGGTCTTGATCATAGAGTTCCGACATCTAACGAAGCCTGCGGATTTCCTTGAGTCATTTGTGTTTATGGTATTTTATTCAAATTTTTCATTGATTATCTAGCTTAAAGAAGATCCCATAATCATTGAGAAGTTATTAACGGTTGCAAAACTTATCTCCTTCTTTCCGTGTTTTATTATAGGTAATCTATGACCTTTTTAAAAGATTATAAGTTTATTATTAGAAGGGATATTTTGAGTTTGGTGCCTATAAAATGGTAAACTTTCGCGTTTGGTGCCTAACTTTGTCAATATCTGAGTTTGGTGCCAAGTCAACAAATTGGCGTTGATTGACCGTGTTGACCATCTAATTTAGAGTTAAAAATGTGAAATGTCTAATAAAATTCTAACTTCCGTTTTGTTCACTAACTGCGCCCTATCTTCTACATACTCCATGTTTGAGAAATGAGAGTTGTTGATTTTCATTCACGAGGTTTTAGGTTCCACTCTTAATACCATTGCCATCTTCTTTCATTGCTAATCTCAAATCATACACTGAGCTACTGTTATTTTCTCATATGACCACCTATTTACACAAAATTAAATCCAAAGTATAAGCATAGCTCCCTTCATTGTTTACCGATAAATCATCCAAAATCTATCTCTCATGTAAACCCCAATAATCGTTTCCTTAAACCTTCAAACTAACCATTATTTTATTGAACAAATGAATCCATGTAAATGACCCTATTCATTTTTAAAATTAATCATTATTGTATTAATTAAATTTGTTTCCATTTTATGCAAATCCATAGTTATCATGGCAGTCAGATAAGTCAGCCTTATTTCTCCCGAACGCTTGTAACGTGTTTGGAAAATCTAGAGAGATTTCCCTACCGTTGTCCGTGTTAGTGAACTAGTTAAACTAGATAATGATTGTTTAAACAATTATTCACAAAGACACGTATTTATTTACAAAAGTTGGTGGGGCCGAGCAACAAGTTGTGCTCCAACACAGCTTGTGAACGGTCCACCAGTCATTCGTTAAGTCAACTGCTTGATTGGGACCTACACCAAACTCAAATTCCGACAAAGTTAGGTACCAAAGGAAAAGGTGTGCCATTTTATAGGCACCAAACCTAAAATAACCCTTATTATAAATATTGTCTACTTATATAACTCTCTTTGTCCCCCAAGGGTTTGTGTAATCTCTTTTTCGACTATTTTGTTCATAACTTCTTCATACGTAGTGGGAATGACCTCATTCTTTTTCTGTTACCTCTGTCTTTAAGTTCCCCACAGTATACTGGAATTTTTTTAGGATTTGGACGCTTAGGAATTGGTGTTTCATCCTTATTTTCAATGTAAAGGATGACTTCCCTCTTTATATTTGGAATCAACATACGTAGAAATGCAATTTGGATAACATGTAGAGCCTTTAAATGTATTATTTTTTTACCGCAATCATTTTTTAGAAAATTTTATAATAAAAATGAGTTTATCTAGTTTATAGTTTGGTTTTAAAAAAAAGGATTTCGACTTCTAACGAAGTCACTGGACTTCCTTGAGTCAATGCATCCAAAATGCAAGCTTTTTTCGACTCTCAAGTCTCTAGACATGTAATTTGTGCAGGAAATATTTTTTCTGGAAATTTTCTATTAAAGGGGAGTCTTTGTGTTTCCTGATTTGGTCTTGATCATAGAGTTCCGACATCTAACGAAGCCTGCGGATTTCCTTGAGTCATTTGTGTTTATGGTATTTTATTCAAATTTTTCATTGATTATCTAGCTTAAAGAAGATCCCATAATCATTGAGAAGTTATTAACGGTTGCAAAACTTATCTCCTTCTTTCCGTGTTTTATTATAGGTAATCTATGACCTTTTTAAAAGATTATAAGTTTATTATTAGAAGGGATATTTTGAGTTTGGTGCCTATAAAATGGTACACTTTCGCGTTTGGTGCCTAACTTTGTCAATATCTGAGTTTGGTGCCAAGTCAACAAATTGGCGTTGATTGACCGTGTTGACCATCCAATTTAGAGTTAAAAATGTGAAATGTCTAATAAAATTCTAACTTCCGTTTTGTTCACTAACTGCGCCTTATCTTCTACATACTCCATGTTTGAGAAATGAGAGTTGTTGATTTTCATTCACGAGGTTTTAGGTTCCACTCTTAATACCATTGCCATCTTCTTTCATTGCTAATCTCAAATCATACACCGAGCTACTGTTATTTTCTCATATGACCACCTGTTTACACAAAATTAAATCCAAAGTATAAGCATAGCTCCCTTCATTGTTTACCGGTAAATCATCCAAAATCTATCTCTCATGTAAACCCCAATAATCGTTTCCTTAAACCTTCAAACTAACCATTATTGTATTGAACAAATGAATCCATGTAAATGACCCTATTCATTTTTAAAATTAATCATTATTGTATTAATTAAATTTGTTTCCATTTTATGCAAATCCATAGTTATCATGGCAGTCAGATAAGTCAGCCTTATTTCTCTGGAACGCTCGTAACGTGTTTGGAAAATCTAGAGAGATTTCCCTACCGTTGTCCGTGTTAGTGAACTAGTTAAACTAAATAATGATTGTTTAAACAATTATTCACAAAGACACGTATTTATTTACAAAAGTTGGCGGGGGTCGAGCAACAAGTTGTGCTCCAACACAACTTGTGAACGGTCCACCAGTCATCCGTTAAGTCAACTGCTTGATTGGGACCTACAACAAACTCAAATTCCGACAAAGTTAGGTACCAAAGGCAAAGGTGTGCCATTTTATAGGCACCGAACCTAAAATAACCCTTATTATAAATATTGTCTACTTATATAACTCTCTTTGTCCCCCAAGGGTTTGTGTAATCTCTTTTTCGACTATTTTGTTCATAACTTCTTCATACGAAGTGGGAATGACCTCATTCTTTTTCTGTTACCTCTGTCTTTCAGTTCCCCACAGTATACTGGAAAATTTTTAGGATTTGGACGCTTAGGAATTGGTGTTTCATCCTTATTTTCAATGTAAAGGATGACTTCCCTCTTTATGTTTGGAATCAACATACGTAGAAATGCAATTTGGATAACATGTAGAGCCTTTAAATGTATTATTTTTTACCGCAATCATTTTTTAGAAAATTTTATAATAAAAATGAGTTTATCTAGTTTATAGTTTGGTTTTAAAAAAAGGATTTCGACTTCTAACGAAGTCACTGGACTTCCTTGAGTCAATGCATCCAAAATGCAAGCTTTTTTCGACTCTCAAGCCTCTAGACATGTAATTTGTGCAGGAAATATTTTTTCTGAAAATTTTCTATTGAAGGGGAGTCTTTGTGTTTCCTGATTTGGTCTTGATCATAGAGTTCCGACATCTAACGAAGCCTGCGGATTTCCTTGAGTCATTTGTGTTTATGGTATTTTATTCAAATTTTTCATTGATTATCTAGCTTAAAGAAGATCCCATAATCATTGAGAAGTTATTAACGGTTGCAAAACTTATCTCCTTCTTTCCGTGTTTTATTATAGGTAATCTATGACCTTTTTAAAAGATTATAAGTTTATTATTAGAAGGGATATTTTGAGTTTGGTGCCTATAAAATGGTACACTTTCGCGTTTGGTGCCTAACTTTGTCAATATCTGAGTTTGGTGCCAAGTCAACAAATTGGCGTTGATTGACCGTGTTGACCATCCAATTTAGAGTTAAAAATGTGAAATGTCTAATAAAATTCTAACTTCCGTTTTGTTCACTAACTGCGCCCTATCTTATACATACTCCATGTTTGAGAAATGAGAGTTGTTGATTTTCATTCACGAGGTTTTAGGTTCCACCCTTAATACCATTGCCATCTTCTTTCATTGCTAATCTCAAATCATACACTGAGCTACTGTTATTTTCTCATATGACCACCTGTTTACACAAAATTAAATCCAAAGTATAAGCATAGCTCCCTTCATTGTTTACCGGTAAATCATCCAAAATCTATCTCTCATGTAAACCCCAATAATCGTCTCCTTAAACCTTCAAACTAACCATTATTGTATTGAACAAATGAATCCATGTAAATGACCCTATTCATTTTTCAAATTAATCATTATTGTATTAATTAAATTTGTTTCCATTTTATGTAAATCCATAGTTATCATGGCAGTCAGATAAGTCAGCCTTATTTCTCCGGAACGCTCGTAACGTGTTTGGAAAATGATCTAGAGAGATTTATTACAAAAGTTGATTGGGACCCACACCAAACTCAAATTCCGGCAAAGTTAGGTACCAAAGGCAAAGGTGTGCCATTTTATAGGCACCAAACCTAAAATAACCCTTATTATAAATATAGTCTACTTATATAACTCTCTTTGTCCCCCAAGGGTTTGTGTAATCTCTTTTTCGACTATTTTGTTCATAACTTCTTCATACGAAGTGGGAATGACCTCATTCTCTTTCTGTTACCTTTGTCTTTCAGTTCCCCACAGTATACAGGAAAATTTTTAGGATTTGGACGCTTAGGAATTGGTGTTTCATCCTTATTTTCAATGTAAAGGATGACTTCCCTCTTTATGTTTGGAATCAACATACGTAGAAATGCAATTTTGATAACATGTAGAGCCTTTAAATGTATTATTTTTTACCCCAATCATTTTTTAGAAAATTTTATAATAAAAATGAGTTTATCTAGTTTATAGTTTGGTTTTAAAAAAAGGATTTCGACTTCTAACGAAGTCACTGGACTTCCTTGAGTCAATGCATCCAAAATGCAAGCTTTTTTCGACTCTCAAGCCTCTAGACATGTAATTTGTGCAGGAAATATTTTTTCTGAAAATTTTCTATTAAAGGGGACTCTTTGTGTTTCCTGATTTGGTCTTGATCATAGAGTTCCGACATCTAACGAAGCCTGCGGATTTCCTTGATTCATTTGTGTTTATGGTATTTTATTCAAATTTTTCATTGATTATCTAGCTTAAAGAAAATCCCATAATCATTGAGAAGTTATTAACGGTTTATCTCCTTCTTTCCGTGTTTTATTATAGGTAATCTATGACCTTTTTAAAAGATTATAAGTTTATTATTAGAAGGGATATTTTGAGTTTGGTGCCTATAAAATGGTACACTTTCGCGTTTGGTGCCTAACTTTGTCAATATCTGAGTTTGGTGCCAAGTCAACAAATTGGCGTTGATTGACCGTGTTGACCATCCAATTTAGAGTTAAAAATGTGAAATGTCTAATAAAATTCTAACTTCCGTTTTGTTCACTAACTGCGCCCTATCTTCTACATACTCCATGTTTGAGAAATGAGAGTTGTTGATTTTCATTCACGAGGTTTTAGGTTCCACTCTTAATACCATTGCCATCTTCTTTCATTGCTAATCTCAAATCATACACTGAGCTACTATTATTTTCTCATATGACCACCTGTTTACACAAAATTAAATCCAAAGTATAAGTATAGCTCCATTCATTGTTTACCGGTAAATCATCCAAAATCTATCTCTCATGTAAACCCCAATAATCGTTTCCTTAAACCTTCAAACTAACCATTATTGTATTGAACAAATGAATCCATGTAAATGACCCTATTCATTTTTAAAATTAATCATTATTTTATTAATTAAATTTGTTTCCATTTTATGCAAATCCATAGTTATCATGGCAGTCAGATAAGTCAGCCTTATTTCTCCGGAACGCTTGTAACGTGTTTGGAAAATCTAGAGAGATTTCCCTACCGTTGTCCGTGTTAGTGAACTAGTTAAACTAAATAATGATTGTTTAAACAATTATTCACAAAGACACGTATTTATTTACAAAAGTTGGTGGGGCCGAGCAACGAGTTGTGCTCCAACACAGCTTGTGAACGGTCCACCAGTCATTCGTTAAGTCAACTGCTTGATTGGGACCTACACCAAACTCAAATTCCGACAAAGTTAGGTACCAAAGGCAAAGGTGTGCCATTTTAAAGGAACCAAACCTAAAATAACCCTTATTATAAATATTGTCTACTATATAACTCTCTTTGTCCCCCAAGGGTTTGTGTAATCTCTTTTTCGACTATTTTGTTCATAACTTCTTCATACGAAATGGGAATGACCTCATTCTTTTTCTGTTACCTCTGTCTTTCAGTTCCCCACAGTATACTGGAAAATTTTTAGGATTTGGGCGCTTAGGAATTGGTGTTTCATCCTTATTTTCAATGTAAAGGATGACTTCCCTCTTTATGTTTGGAATCAACATACGTAGAAATGCAATTTGGATAACATGTAGAGCCTTTAAATGTATTATTTTTTTACCGCAATCATTTTTTAGAAAATTTTATAATACAAATGAGTTTATCTAGTTTATAGTTTGGTTTTAAAAAAAAGGATTTCGACTTCTAACGAAGTCACTGGACTTCCTTGAGTCAATGCATCCAAAATGCAAGCTTTTTTCGACTCTCAAGCCTCTAGACATATAATTTGTGCAGGAAATATTTTTTCTGAAAATTTTCTATTAAAGGGGAGTCTTTGTGTTTCCTGATTTGGTCTTGATCATAGAGTTCCGACATCTAACGAAGCCTGCGGATTTCCTTGAGTCATTTGTGTTTATGGTATTTTATTCAAATTTTTCAATGATTATCTAGATTAAAGAAGATCCCATAATCGTTGAGAAGTTATTAACGGTTGCAAACCTTATCTCCTTCTTTCCGTGTTTTATTATAGGTAATCTATGACCTTTTTAAAAGATTGTAAGTTTATTATTAGAAGGGATATTTTGATTTTGGTGCCTATAAAATGGTACACTTTCGCGTTTGGTGCCTAACTTTGTCAATATCTGAGTTTGGTGCCAAGTCAACAAATTGGCGTTGATTGACCGTGTTGACCATCCAATTTAGAGTTAAAAATGTGAAATGTATAATAAAATTCTAACCTCCATTTTATTCACTAAGTGCGCCCTATCTTCTACATACTCCATGTTTGAGAAATGAGAGTTGTTGATTTTCATTCACGAGGTTTTAGGTTCCACTCTTAATACCATTGCCATCTTCTTTCATTGCTAATCTCAAATCATACACTGAGCTACTGTTATTTTCTCATATGACCACCTGTTTACACAAAATTAAATCCAAAGTATAAGCATATCTCCCTTCATTGTTTACCGGTAAATCATCCAAAATCTATCTCTCATGTAAACCCCAATAATCGTTTCCTTAAACCTTCAAACTAACCATTATTGTATTGAACAAATGAATCCATGTAAATGACCCTATTCATTTTTAAAATTAATCATTATTGTATTAATGAAATTTGTTTCCATTTTATGCAAATCCATAGTTATCATGGCAGTCAGATAAGTCAGCCTTATTTCTCCGGAACGCTTGTAACGTGTTTGGAAAATCTAGAGAGATTTCCCTACCGTTGTCTGTGTTAGTGAACTAGTTAAACTAAATAATGATTGTTTAAACAATTATTCACAAAGACACGTATTTATTTACAAAAGTTGGTGGGTGACGAGCTACAAGTTGTGCTCCAACACAGCTTGTGAACGGTCCACCAGTCATTCGTTAAGTCAACTTCTTGATTGGGACCTACACCAAACTCAAATTCCGACAAAGTTAGGTACCAAAGGAAAAGGTGTGCCATTTTATAGGCACCAAACCTAAAATAACCCTTATTATAAATATTGTCTACTTATATAACTCTCTTTGTCCCCCAAGGGTTTGTGCAATCTCTTTTTCGACTATTTTGTTCATAACTTCTTCATACGAAGTGGGAATGACCTCATTCTTTTTCTGTTACCTCTGTCTTTCAGTTCCCCACAGTATACTGGAAAATTTTTAGGATTTGGACGCTTAGGAATTGGTGTTTCATCCTTATTTTCAATGTAAAGGATGACTTCCCTCTTTATGTTTGGAATCAACATACGTAGAAATGCAATTTGGATAACATGTAGAGCCTTTAAATGTATTATTTTTTACCGCAATCGTTTTTTAGAAAATTTTATAATAAAAATGAGTTTATCTAGTTTATAGTTTGGTTTTAAAAAAAGGATTTCGACTTCTAACGAAGTCACTGGACTTCCTTGAGTCAATGCATCCAAAATACAAGCTTTTTTCGACTCTCAAGCCTCTAGACATGTAATTTGTGCAGGAAATATTTTTTCTGAAAATTTTCTATTAAAGGGGAGTCTTTGTGTTTCCTGATTTGGTCTTGATCATAGATTTCCGACATCTAACGAAGCCTGCGGATTTCCTTGAGTCATTTGTGTTTATGGTATTTTATTCAAATTTTTCATTGATTATCTAGCTTAAAGAAGATCCCATAATCATTCAGAAGTTATTAACGGTTGCAAAACTTATCTCCTTCTTTCCGTGTTTTATTATAGGTAATCTATGACCTTTTTAAAAGATTATAAGTTTATTATTAGAAGGGATATTTTGAGTTTGGTGCCTATAAAATGGTACAATTTCGCGTTTGGTGCCTAACTTTGTCAATATCTGAGTTTGGTGCCAAGTCAACAAATTGGCGTTGATTGACCGTGTTGACCATCCAATTTAGAGTTAAAAATGTGAAATGTCTAATAAAATTCTAACTTCCGTTTTGTTCACTAACTGCGCCCTATCTTCTACATACTCCATGTTTGAGAAATGAGAGTTGTTGATTTTCATTCACGAGGTTTTAGGTTCCACTCTTAATACCATTGCCATCTTCTTTCATTGCTAATCCCAAATCATACACTGAGCTACTGTTATTTTCTCATATGACCACCTGTTTACACAAAATTAAATCCAAAGTATAAGCATAGCTCCCTTCATTGTTTACCGGTAAATCATCCAAAATCTATCTCTCATGTAAACCCCAATAATCGTTTCCTTAAACCTTCAAACTAACCATTATTGTATTGAAAAAATGAATCCATGTAAATGACCCTATTCATGTTTAAAATTAATCATTATTGTATTAATTAAATTTGTTTCCATTTTATGCAAATCCATAGTTATCATGGCAGTCAGATAAGTCAGCCTTATTTCTCCGGAACGCTTGTAACGTGTTTGGAAAATCTAGAGAGATTTCCCTACCGTTGTCCGTGTTAGTGAACTAGTTAAACTAAATAATGATTGTTTAAACAATTATTCACAAAGACACGTATTTATTTACAAAAGTTGGCGGGGGCCGAGCAACAAGTTGTGCTCCAACACAACTTGTGAACGGTCCACCAGTCATCCGTTAAGTCAACTGCTTGATTGGGACCTACACCAAACTCAAATTCCGACAAAGTTAGGTACCAAAGGCAAAGGTGTGCCATTTTATAGGCACCAAACCTAAAATAACCCTTATTATAAATATTGTCTACTTATATAACTCTCTTTGTCCCCCAAGGGTTTGTGTAATCTCTTTTTCGACTATTTTGTTCATAACTTCTTCATACGAAGTGGGAATGACCTCATTCTTTTTCTGTTACCTCTGTCTTTCAGTTCCCCACAGTATACTGGAAAATTTTTAGGATTTGGACGCTTAGGAATTGGTGTTTCATCCTTATTTTCAATGTAAAGGATGACTCCCCTCTTTATGTTTGGAATCAACATACGTAGAAATGCAATTTGGATAAGATGTAGAGCCTTTAAATGTATTATTTTTTACCGCAATCATTTTTTAGAAAATTTTATAATAAAAATGAGTTTATCTAGTTTATAGTTTGGTTTTAAAAAAAGGATTTCGACTTCTAACGAAGTCACTGGACTTCCTTGAGTCAATGCATCCAAAATGCAAGCTTTTTTCGACTCTCAAGCCTCTAGACATGTAATTTGTGCAGGAAATATTTTTTCTGAAAATTTTCTATTAAAGGAGAGTCTTTGTGTTTCCTGATTTGGTCTTGATCATAGAGTTCCGACATCTAACGAAGCCTGCGGATTTCCTTGAGTCATTTGTGTTTATGGTATTTTATTCAAATTTTTCATTGATTATCTAGCTTAAAGAAGATCCCATAATCATTGAGAAGTTATTAACGGTTGCAAAACTTATCTCCTTCTTTCCGTGTTTTATTATAGGTAATCTATGACCTTTTTAAAAGATTATAAGTTTATTATTAGAAGGGATATTTTGAGTTTGGTGCCTATACAATGGTACACTTTCGCGTTTGGTGCCTAACTTTGTCAATATCTGAGTTTGGTGCCAAGTCAACAAATTGGCGTTGATTGACCGTGTTGACCATCCAATTTAGAGTTAAAAATGTGAAATGTCTAATAAAATTCTAACTTTCGTTTTGTTCACTAACTGCGCCCTATCTTCTACATACTCCATGTTTGAGAAATGAGAGTTGTTGATTTTCATTCACGAGGTTTTAGGTTCCACTCTTAATACCATTTCCATCTTCTTTCATTGCTAATCTCAAATCATACACTGAGCTACTGTTATTTTCTCATATGACCACCTGTTTACACAAAATTAAATCCAAAGTATAAGCATATCTCCCTTCATTGTTTACCGGTAAATCATCCAAAATCTATCTCTCATGTAAACCCCAATAATCGTTTCCTTAAACCTTCAAATTAACCATTATTGTATTGAACAAATGAATCCATGTAAATGACCCTATTCATTTTTAAAATTAATCATTATTGTATTAATTAAATTTGTTTCCATTTTATGCAAATCCATAGTTATCATGGCAGTCAGATAAGTCAGCCTTATTTCTCCGGAACGCTTGTAACGTGTTTGGAAAATCTAGAAAGATTTCCCTACCGTTGTCCTGTTAGTGAACTAGTTAAACTAAATAATGATTGTTTAAACAATTATTCACAAAGACACGTATTTATTTACAAAAGTTGGCGGGGGCCGAGCAACAAGTTGTGCTCCAACACAACTTGTGAACGGTCCACCAGTCATCCGTTAAGTCAACTGCTTGATTGGGACCTACACCAAACTCAAATTCCAACAAAGTTAGGTACCAAAGGCAAAGGTGTGCCATTTTATAGGCACCAAACCTAAAATAACCCTTATTATAAATATTGTCTACTTATATAACTCTCTTTGTCCCCCAAGGGTTTGTGTAATCTCTTTTTCGACTATTTTGTTCATAACTTCTTCATACGAAGTGGTAATGACCTCATTCTTTTTCTGTTACCTCTGTCTTTCAGTTCCCCACAGTATACTGGAAAATTTTTAGGATTTGGACGCTTAGGAATTGGTGTTTCATCCTTATTTTCAATGTAAAGGATGACTTCCCTCTTTATGTTTGGAATCAACATACGTAGAAATGCAATTTGGATAACATGTAGAGCCTTTAAATGTATTATTTTTTACCGCAATCATTTTCTAGAAAATTTTATAATAAAAATGATTTTATCTAGTTTATAGTTTGGTTTTAAAAAAAAAGGATTTCGACTTCTAACGAAGTCACTGGACTTCCTTGAGTCAATGCATCCAAAATGCAAGCTTTTTTCGACTCTCAAGCCTCTAGACATGTAATTTGTGCAGGAAATATTTTTTCTGAAAATTTTCTATTAAAGGGGAGTATTTGTGTTTCCTGATTTGGTCTTGATCATAGAGTTCCGACATCTAACGAAGCCTGCGGATTTCCTGGAGTCATTTGTGTTTATGGTATTTTATTCAAATTTTTCATTTATTATCTAGCTTAAAGAAGATCCCATAATCGTTGAGAAGTTATTAACGGTTGCAAACCTTATCTCCTTCTATCCGTGTTTTATCATAGGTAATCTATGACCTTTTTAAAGATTTTAAGTTTATTATTAGAAGGGATATTTTGAGTTTGGTGCCTATAAAATGGTACACTTTCGCGTTTGGTGCCTAACTTTGTGAATATCTGAGTTTGGTGCCAAGTCAACAAATTGGCGTTGATTGACCGTGTTGACCATCCAATTTAGAGTTAAAAATGTGAAATGTCTAATAACATTCTAACCTCCGTTTTATTCACTAAGTGCGCCCTATCTTCTACATACTCCATGTTTGAGAAATGAGAGTTGTTGATTTTCATTCACGAGGTTTTAGGTTCCACTCTTAATACCATTGCTATCTTCTTTCATTGCTAATCTCAAATCATACACTGAGCTACTGTTATTTTCTCATATGACCACCTGTTTACACAAAATTAAATCCATAGTATAAGCATAGCTCCATTCATTGTTTACCGATAAATCATCCAAAATCTATCTCTCATGTAAACCCCAATAATCGTTTCCTTAAACCTTAAAACTAACCATTATTGTATTGAACAAATGAATCCATGTAAATGACCCTATTCATTTTTCAAATTAATCATTATTGTATGAATTAAATTTTTTTCCATTTTATGTAAATCCATAGTTATCATGGCAGTCAGATAAGTCAGCCTTATTTCTCCGGAACGCTCGTAACGTGTTTGGAAAATGATCTAGAGAGATTTATTACAAAAGTTGATTGGGACCCACACCAAACTCAAATTCCGACAAAGTTAGGTACCAAAGGCAAAGGTGTGCCATTTTATAGGCACCAAACCTAAAATAACCCTTATTATAAATATTGTCTACTTATATAACTCTCTTTGTCCCCCAAGGGTTTGTGTAATCTCTTTTTCGACTATTTTGTTCATAACTTCTTCATACGAAGTGGGAATGACCTCATTCTTTTTCTGTTACCTCTGTCTTTCAGTTCCCCACATTATACTGGAAATTTTTTAGGATTTGGACGCTTAGGAATTGGTGTTTCATCCTTATTTTCAATGTAAAGGATGACTTCCCTCTTTATGTTTGGAATCAACATACGTAGAAATGCAATTTGGATAACATGTAGAGTCTTTAAATGTATTATTTTTTACCGCAATCATTTTTTAGAAAATTTTATAATAAAAATGAATTTATCTAGTTTATAGTTTGGTTTTAAAAAAAGGATTTCGACTTCTAACGAAGTCACTGGACTTCCTTGAGTCAATGCATCCAAAATGCAAGCTTTTTTCGACTCTCAAGCCTCTAGACATGTAATTTGTGCAGGAAATATTTTTTCTCAAAATTTTCTATTAAAGGGGAGTCTTTGTGTTTCCTGATTTGGTCTTGATCATAGAGTTCCGACATCTAACGAAGCCTGCGGATTTCCTTGAGTCATTTGTGTTTATGGTATTTTATTCAAATTTTTCATTGATTATCTAGCTTAAAGAAGATCCCATAATCGTTGAAAAGTTATTAACGGTTGCAAACCTTATGTCCTTCTTTCCGTGTTTTATTTTAGGTAATCTATGACCTTTTTAAAGATTGTAAGTTTATTATTAGAAGGGATATTTTGAGTTTGGTGCCTATAAAATGGTACACTTTCGCGTTTGGTGCCTAACTTTGTCAATATCTGAGTTTGGTGCCAAGTCAACAAATTGGCGTTGATTGACCGTGTTGACCATCCAATTTAGAGTTAAAAATGTGAAATGTCTAATAAAATTCTAACCTCCGTTTTATTCACTAAGTGCGCCCTATCTTCTACATACTCCATGTTTGAGAAATGAGAGTTGTTTATTTTCATTCACGAGGTTTTAGGTTCCACTCTTAATACCATTGCTATCTTCTTTCATTGCTAATCTCAAATCATACACTGAGCTACTGTTATTTTCTCATATGACCACCTGTTTACACAAAATTAAATCCAAAGTATAAGCATAGCTCCCTTCATTGTTTACCGGTAAATCATCCAAAATCTATCTCTCATGTAAACCCCAATAATCGTTTCCTTAAACCTTCAAACTAACCATTATTGTATTGAACAAATGAGTCCATGTAAATGACCCTATTCATTTTTTAAATTAATCATTATTGTATTAATTAAATTTGTTTCCATTTTATGTAAATCCATAGTTATCATGGCAGTCAGATAAGTCAGCCTTATTTCTCCGGAACGCTCGTAACGTGTTTGGAAAATGATCTAGAGAGATTTATTACAAAAGTTGATTGGGACCCACACCAAACTCAAATTCCGACAAAGTTAGGTACCAAAGGAAAAGGTGTGCCATTTTATAGGCACCAAACCTAAAATAACCCTTATTATAAATATTGTCTACTTATATAACTCTCTTTGTCCCCCAAGGGTTTGTGTAATCTCTTTTTCGACTATTTTGTTCATAACTTCTTCATACGAAGTTGGAATGACCTCATTCTCTTTCTGTTACCTCTGTCTTTCAGTTCCCCACAGTATACAGCAAAGGTTTTACGATTTGGACGCTTAGGAATTGGTGTTTCATCGTTATTTTCAATGTAAAGGATGACTTCCCTCTTTATGTTTGGAATCAACATACGTAGAAATGCAATTTGGATAACATGTAGAGCCTTTAAATGTATTATTTTTTACCGCAATCGTTTTTTAGAAAATTTTATAATAAAAATGAGTTTATCTAGTTTATAGTTTGGTTTTAAAAAAAGGATTTCGACTTCTAACGAAGTCACTGGACTTCCTTGAGTCAATGCATCCAAAATGCAAGCTTTTTTCGACTCTCAAGCCTCTAGACATGTAATTTATGCAGGAAATATTTTTTCTGAAAATTTTCTATCAAAGGGGAGTCTTTCTGTTTCCTGATTTGGTCTTGATCATAGAGTTCCGACATCTAACGAAGCCTGCGGATTTTCTTGAGTCATTTGTGTTTATGGTATTTTATTCAAATTTTTCGATGATTATCTAGCTTAAAGAAGATCCCATAATCGTTGAGAAGTTACTAACGGTTGCAAACCTTATCTCCTTCTTTCCGTGTTTTATTTTAGGTAATCTATGACCTTTTTAAAAGATTGTAAGTTTATTATTAGAAGGGATATTTTGAGTTTGGTGCCTATAAAATGGTACACTTTCGCGTTTGGTGCCTAACTTTGTCAATATCTGAGTTTGGTGCCAAGTCAACAAATTGGCGTTGATTGACCGTGTTGACCATCCAATTTAGAGTTAAAAATGTGAAATGTCTAATAAAATTCTAACCTCCGTTTTATTCACTAAGTGCGCCCTATCTTCTACATACTCCATGTTTGAGAAATGAGAGTTGTTTATTTTCATTCACGAGGTTTTAGGTTCCACTCTTAATACCATTGCTATCTTCTTTCATTGCTAATCTCAAATCATACACTGAGCTACTGTTATTTTCTCATATGACCACCTGTTTACACAAAATTAAATCCAAAGTATAAGCATAGCTCCCTTCATTGTTTACCGGTAAATCATCCAAAATCTATCTCTCATGTAAACCCCAATAATCGTTTCCTTAAACCTTCAAACTAACCATTATTGTATTGAACAAATGAATCCATGTAAATGACCCTATTAATTTTTCAAATTAATCATTATTGTATTAATTAAATTTGTTTCCATTTTATTTAAATCCATAGTTATCATGGCAGTCAGATAAGTCAGCCTTATTTCTCCGGAACGCTCGTAACGTGTTTGGAAAATGATCTAGAGAGATTTATTACAAAAGTTGATTGGGACCCACACCAAACTCAAATTCCGACAAAGTTAGGTACCAACGGCAAAGGTGTGCCATTTTATAGGCACCAAACCTAAAATAACCCTTATTATAAATATTGTCTACTTATATAACTCTCTTTGTCCCCCAAGGGTTTGTGTAATCTCTTTTTCGACTATTTTGTTCATAACTTCTTCATACGAAGTTGGAATGACCTCATTCTCTTTCTGTTACCTCTGTCTTTCAGTTCCCTACAGTATACAGGAAAATTTTTAGGATTTGGACACTTAGGAATTGGTGTTTCATCCTTATTTTCAATGTAAAGGATGACTTCCCTCTTTATGTTTGGAATCAACATACGTAGAAATGCAATTTGGATAACATGTAGAGCCTTTAAATGTATTATTTTTTACCGCAATCATTTTTTAGAAAATTTTATAATAAAAATGAGTTTATCTAGTTTATAGTTTGGTTTTAAAAAAAGGATTTCGACTTCTAACGAAGTCACAGGACTTCCTTGAGTCAATGCATCCAAAATGCAAGCTTTTTTCGATTCTCAAGCCTCTAGACATTTAATTTATGCAGGAAATATTTTTTCTGAAAATTTTCTATCAAAGGGGAGTCTTTTGTGTTTCCTGATTTGGTCTTGATCATAGAGTTCCGACATCTAACGAAGCCTGCGGATTTCCTTGAGTCATTTGTGTTTATGGTATTTTATTCAAATTTTTCAATGATTATCTAGCTTAAAGAAGATCCCATAATCGTTGAGAAGTTATTAACGGTTGCAAACCTTATCTCCTTCTTTCCGTGTTTTATTATAGGTAATCTATGACCTTTTTAAAAGATTGTAAGTTTATTATTAGAAGGGATATTTTGAGTTTGGTGCCTATAAAATGGTACACTTTCGCGTTTGGTGCCTAACTTTGTCAATATCTGAGTTTGGTGCCAAGTCAACAAATTGGCGTTGATTGACCGTGTTGACCATCCAATTTAGAGTTAAAAATGTGAAATGCCTAATAAAATTCTAACCTCCGTTTTATTCACTAAGTGCGCCCTATCTTCGACATACTCCATGTTTGAGAAATGAGAGTTGTTGATTTTCATTCACGAGGTTTTAGGTTCCACTCTTAATACCATTGCTATCTTCTTTCATTGCTAATCTCAAATCATACACTGAGCTACTGTTATTTTCTCATATGACCACCTGTTTACACAAAATTAAATCCAAAGTATAAGCATAGCTCCCTTCATTGTTTACCGGTAAATCATCCAAAATCTATCTCTCATGTAAACCCCAATAATCGTTTCCTTAAACCTTCAAACTAACCATTATTGTATTGAACAAATGAGTCCATGTAAATGACCCTATTCATTTTTCAAATTAATCATTATTGTATTAATTAAATTTGTTTCCATTTTATGTAAATCCATAGTTATCATGGCAGTCAGATAAGTCAGCCTTATTTCTCCGGAACGCTCGTAACGTGTTTGGAAAATGATCTAGAGAGATTTATTACAAAAGTTGATTGGGACCCACACCAAACTCAAATTCCGACAAAGTTAGGTACCAAAGGAAAAGGTGTGCCATTTTATAGGCACCAAACCTAAAATAACCCTTATTATAAATATTGTCTACTTATATAACTCTCTTTGTCCCCCAAGGGTTTGTGTAATCTCTTTTTCGACTATTTTGTTCATAACTTCTTCATACGAAGTTGGAATGACCTCATTCTCTTTCTGTTACCTCTGTCTTTCAGTTCCCCACAGTATACAGGAAAGGTTTTACGATTTGGACGCTTAGGAATTGGTGTTTCATCGTTATTTTCAATGTAAAGGATGACTTCCCTCTTTATGTTTGGAATCAACATACGTAGAAATGCAATTTGGATAACATGTAGAGCCTTTAAATGTATTATTTTTTACCGCAATCATTTTTTAGAAAATTTTATAATAAAAATGAGTTTATCTAGTTTATAGTTTGGTTTTAAAAAAAAGGATTTCGACTTCTAACGAAGTCACAGGACTTCCTTGAGTCAATGCATCCAAAATGCAAGCTTTTTTCGACTCTCAAGCCTCTAGACATGAAATTTATGCAGGAAATATTTTTTCTGAAAATTTTCTATCAAAGGGGAGTCTTTCTGTTTCCTGATTTGGTCTTGATCATGGATTTCCGACATCTAACGAAGCCTGCGGATTTCCTTGAGTCATTTGTGTTTATGGTATTTTATTCAAATTTTTCAATGATTATCTAGCTTAAAGAAGATCCCATAATCGTTGAGAAGTTATTAACGGTTGCAAACCTTATCTCCTTCTTTCCGTGTTTTATTATAGGTAATCTATGACCTTTTTAAAAGATTGTAAGTTTATTATTAGAAGGGATATTTTGAGTTTGGTGCCTATAAAATAGTACACTTTCGCGTTTGGTGCCTAACTTTGTCAATATCTGAGTTTGGTGCCAAGTCAACAAATTGGCGTTGATTGACCGTGTTGACTATCCAATTTAGAGTTAAAAATGTGAAATGTCTAATAAAATTCTAACCTCCGTTTTATTCACTAAGTGCGCCCTATCTTCTACATACTCCATGTTTGAGAAATGAGAGTTGTTGATTTTCATTCACGAGGTTTTAGGTTCCACTCTTAATACCATTGCTATCTTCTTTCATTGCTAATCTCAAATCATACACTGAGCTACTGTTATTTTCTCATATGACCACCTATTTACACAAAATTAAATCCAAAGTATAAGCATAGCTCCCTTCATTGTTTACCGGTAAATTATCCAAAATCTATCTCTCATGTAAACCCCAATAATCGTTTCCTTAAACCTTAAAACTAACCATTATTGTATTGAACAAATGAATCCATGTAAATGACCCTATTCATTTTTCAAATTAATCATTATTGTATTAATTAAATTTGTTTCCATTTTATGTAAATCCATAGTTATCATGGCAGTCAGATAAGTCAGCCTTATTTCTCCGGAACGCTCGTAACGTGTTTGGAAAATGATCTAGAGAGATTTATTACAAAAGTTGATTGGGACCCACACCAAACTCAAATTCCAACAAAGTTAGGTACCAAAGGCAAAGGTGTGCCATTTTATAGGCACCAAACCTAAAATAACCCTTATTATAAATATTGTCTACTTATATAACTCTCTTTGTCCCCCCAAGGGTTTGTGTAATCTCTTTTTCGACTATTTTGTTCATAACTTCTTCATACGAAGTGGGAATGACCTCATTCTTTTTCTGTTACCTCTGTCTTTCAGTTCCCCACAGTATACTGGAAAATTTTTAGGATTTGGACGCTTAGGAATTGGTGTTTCATCCTTATTTTCAATGTAAAGGATGACTTCCCTCTTTATGTTTGGAATCAACATACGTAGAAATGCAATTTGGATAACATGTAGAGCCTTTAAATGTATTATTTTTTACCGCAATCATTTTTTAGAAAATTTTATAATAAAAATGAGTTTATCTAGTTTATAGTTTGGTTTTAAAAAAAGGATTTTGACTTCTAACGAAGTCACTGGACTTCCTTGAGTCAATGCATCCAAAATGCAAGCTTTTTTCGACTCTCAAGCCTCTAGACATGTAATTTATGCAGGAAATATTTTTTCTGAAAATTTTCTATCAAAGGGGAGTCTTTCTGTTTCCTGATTTGGTCTTGATCATAGAGTTCCGACATCTAACGAAGCCTGCGGATTTCCTTGAGTCATTTGTGTTTATGGTATTTTATTCAAATTTTTCAATGATTATCTAGCTTAAAGAAGATCCCATAATCGTTGAGAAGTTATTAACGGTTGCAAACCTTATCTCCTTCTTTCCGTGTTTTATTACAGGTAATCTATGACCTTTTTAAAAGATTGTAAGTTTATTATTAGAAGGGATATTTTGAGTTTGGTGCCTATAAAATGGTACACTTTCGCGTTTGGTGCCTAACTTTGTCAATATCTGAGTTTGGTGCCAAGTCAACAAATTGGCGTTGATTGACCGTGTTGACCATCCAATTTAGAGTTAAAAATGTGAAATGTCTAATAAAATTCTAACCTCCGTTTTATTCACTAAGTGCGCCCTATCTTCTACATACTCCATGTTTGAGAAATGAGAGTTGTTGATTTTCATTCACGATGTTTTAGGTTCCACTCTTAATACCATTACTATGTTCTTTCATTGCTAATCTCAAATCATACACTGAGCTACTGTTATTTTCTCATATGACCACCTGTTTACACAAAATTAAATCCAAAGTATAAGCATAGCTCCCTTCATTGTTTACCGGTAAATCATCCAAAATCTATCTCTCATGTAAACCCCAATAATCGTTTCCTTAAACCTTCAAACTAACCATTATTGTATTGAACAAATGAATCCATGTAAATGACCCTATTCATTTTTAAAATTAATCATTATTGTATTAATTAAATTTGTTTCCATTTTATGCAAATCCATAGTTATCATGGCAGTCAGATAAGTCAGCCTTATTTCTCCGGAACGCTTGTAACGTGTTTGGAAAATCTAGAGAGATTTCCCTACCGTTGTCCGTGTTAGTGAACTAGTTAAACTAAATAATGATTGTTCAAACAATTATTCACAAAGACACGTATTTATTTACAAAAGTTGGCGGGTCCGAGCAACAAGTTGTGCTCCAACACAGCTTGTGAACGGTCCACCAGTCATCCGTTAAGTCAACTGCTTGATTGGGACCTACACCAAACTCAAATTCAGACAAAGTTAGGTACCAAAGGCAAAGGTGTGCCATTTTATAGGCACCAAACCTAAAATAACCCTTATTATAAATATTGTCTACTTATATAACTCTCTTTGTCCCCCAAGGGTTTGTGTAATCTCTTTTTCGACTATTTTGTTCATAACTTCTTCATACGAAGTGGGAATGACCTCATTCTCTTTCTGTTACCTCTGTCTTTCAGTTCCCCACAGTATACAGGAAAATTTTTAGGATTTGGACGCTTAGGAATTGGTGTTTCATCCTTATTTTCAATGTAAAGGATGACTTCCCTCTTTATGTTTGGAATCAACATACGTAGAAATGCAATTTGGATAACACGTAGAGCCTTTAAATGTATTATTTTTTACCGCAATCATTTTTTAGAAAATTTTATAATAAAAATGAGTTTATCTAGTTTATAGTTTGGTTTTAAAAAAAGGATTTCGACTTCTAACGAAGTCACAGGACTTCCTTGAGTCAATGCATCCAAAATGCAAGCTTTTTTCGACTCTCAAGCCTCTAGACATGTAATTTATGCAGGAAATATTTTTTCTGAAAATTTTCTATCAAGGGGGAGTCTTTCTGTTTCCTGATTTGGTCTTGATCATAGAGTTCCGACATCTAACGAAGCCTGCGGATTTCCTTGAGTCATTTGTGTTTATGGTATTTTATTCAAATTTTTCAATGATTATCTAGCTTAAAGAAGATCCCATAATCGTTGAGAAGTTATTAACGGTTGCAAACCTTATCTCCTTCTTTCCGTGTTTTATTATAGGTAATCTAGGACCTTTTTAAAAGATAATAAGTTTATTATTAGAAGGGATATTTTGAGTTTGGTGCCTATAAAATGGTACACTTTCGCGTTTGGTGCCTAACTTTGTCAATATCTGAGTTTGGTGCCAAGTCAACAAATTGGCGTTGATTGACCGTGTTGACCATCCAATTTAGAGTTAAAAATGTGAAATGTCTAATAAAATTCTAACCTCCGTTTTATTCACTAAGTGCGCCCTATCTTCTACATACTCCATGTTTGAGAAATGAGAGTTGTTGATTTTCATTCACGAGGTTTTAGGTTCCACTCTTAATACCATTGCTATCTTCTTTCATTGCTAATCTCAAATCATACACCGAGCTACTGTTATTTTCTCATATGACCACCTGTTTACACAAAATTAAATCCAAAGTATAAGCATAGCTCCCTTCATTGTTTACCGGTAAATCATCCAAAATCTATCTCTCATGTAAACCCCAATAATCGTTTCCTTAAACCTTCAAACTAACCATTATTGTATTGAACAAATGAATCCATGTAAATGACCCTATTCATTTTTCAAATTAATCATTATTGTATTAATTAAATTTGTTTCCATTTTATGTAAATCCATAGTTATCATGGCAGTCAAATAAGTTAGCCTTATTTCTCCGGAACGCTCGTAACGTGTTTGGAAAATGATCTAGAGAGATTTATTACAAAAGTTGATTGGGACCCACACCAAACTCAAATTCCGACAAAGTTAGGTACCAAAGGCAAAGGTGTGCCATTTTATAGGCACCAAACCTAAAATAACCCTTATTATAAATATTGTCTACTTATATAACTCTCTTTGTCCCCCAAGGGTTTGTGTAATCTCTTTTTCGACTATTTTGTTCATAACTTCTTCATACGAAGTGGGAATGACCTCATTCTCTTTCTGTTACCTATGTCTTTCAGTTCCCTACATTATACAGGAAAATTTTTAGGATTTGGACACTTAGGAATTGGTGTTTCATTCTTATTTTCAATGTAAAGGATGACTTCCCTCTTTATGTTTGGAATCAACATACGTAGAAATGCAATTTGGATAACATGTAGAGCCTTTAATTGTATTATTTTTTACCGCAATCATTTTTTAGAAAATTTTATAATAAAAATGAGTTTATCTAGTTTATAGTTTGGTTTTAAAAGAAGGATTTCGACTTCTAACGAAGTCACAGGACTTCCTTGAGTCAATGCATCCAAAATGCAAGCTTTTTTCGACTCTCAAGCCTCTAGACATGTAATTTATGCAGGAAATATTTTTTCTGAAAATTTTCTATCAAAGGGGAGTGTTTTTGTTTCCTGATTTGGTCTTGATCATAGAGTTCCAACATCTAACGAAGCCTGCGGATTTCCTTGAGTCATTTGTGTTTATGGTATTTTATTCAAATTTTTCAATGATTATCTAGCTTAAAGAAGATCCCATAATCGTTGAGAAGTTATTAACGGTTGCAAACCTTATCTCCTTCTTTCCGTGTTTTATTATAGGTAATCTATGACCTTTTTAAAAGATTGTAAGTTTATTATTAGAAGGGATATTTTGAGTTTGGTGCCTATAAAATGGTACACTTTCGCGTTTGGTGCCTAACTTTGTCAATATCTGAGTTTGGTGCCAAGTCAACAAATTGGCGTTGATTGACCGTGTTGACCATCCAATTTAGAGTTAAAAATGTGAAATGCCTAATAAAATTCTAACCTCCGTTTTATTCACTAAGTGCGCCCTATCTTCTACATACTCCATGTTTGAGAAATGAGAGTTGTTGATTTTCATTCACGAGGTTTTAGGTTCCACTCTTAATACCATTGCTATCTTCTTTCATTGCTAATCTCAAATCATACACTGAGCTACTGTTATTTTCTCATATGACCACCTGTTTACCCAAAATTAAATCCAAAGTATAAGCATAGCTCCCTTCATTGTTTACCGGTAAATCATCCAAAATCTATCTCTCATGTAAACCCCAATAATCGTTTCCTTAAACCTTCAAAATAACCATTATTGTATTGAACAAATGAATCCATGTAAATGACCCTATTCATTTTTCAAATTAATCATTATTTTATTAATTAAATTTGTTTCCATTTTATGTAAATCCATAGTTATCATGGCAGTCAGATAAGTCAGCCTTATTTCTCCGGAACGCTCGTAACGTGTTTGGAAAATGATCTAGAGAGATTTATTACAAAAGTTGATTGGGACCCACACCAAACTCAAATTCCGACAAAGTTAGGTACCAAAGGCAAAGGTGTGCCATTTTATAGGCACCAAACCTAAAATAACCCTTATTATAAATATTGTCTACTTATATAACTCTTTTTGTCCCCCAAGGGTTTGTGTAATCTCTTTTTCGACTATTTTGTTCATAACTTCTTCATACGAAGTGGGAATGACCTCATTCTCTTTCTGTTACCTCTGTCTTTCAGTTCCCCACAGTATACTGGAAATTTTTTAGGATTTGGACGCTTAGGAATTGGTGTTTCATCCTTATTTTCAATGTAAAGGATGACTTCCCTCTTTATGTTTGGAATCAACATACGTAGAAATGCAATTTGGATAACACGTAGAGCCTTTAAATGTATTATTTTTTACCGCAATCATTTTTTAGAAAATTTTATAATAAAAATGAGTTTATCTAGTTTATAGTTTGGTTTTAAAAAAAGGATTTCGACTTCTAACGAAGTCACAGGACTTCCTTGAGTCAATGCATCCAAAATGCAAGCTTTTTTCGACTCTCAAGCCTCTAGACATGTAATTTATGCAGGAAATATATTTTTCTGAAAATTTTCTATCAAAGGGGAGTCTTTCTGCTTCCTGATTTGGTCTTGATCATAGAGTTCCGACATCTAACGAAGCCTGCGGATTTCCTTGAGTCATTTGTGTTTATGGTATTTTATTCAAATTTTTCAATGATTATCTAGCTTAAAGAAGATCCCAGAATCGTTGAGAAGTTATTAACGGTTGCAAACCTTATCTCCTTCTTTCCGTGTTTTATTATAGGTAATCTATGACCTTTTTAAAAGATTGTAAGTTTATTATTAGAAGGGATATTTTGAGTTTGGTGCCTATAAAATGGTACACTTTCGCGTTTGGTGCCTAACTTTGTCAATATCTGAGTTTGGTGCCAAGTCAACAAATTGGCGTTGATTGACCGTGTTGACCATCCAATTTAGAGTTGAAAATGTGAAATGTCTAATAAAATTCGAACCTCCGTTTTATTCACTAAGTGCGCCCTATCTTCTACATACTCCATGTTTGAGAAATGAGAGTTGTTGATTTTCATTCACGATGTTTTAGGTTCCACTCTTAATACCATTACTATCTTCTTTCATTGCTAATCTCAAATCATACACTGAGCTACTGTTATTTTCTCATATGACCACCTGTTTACACAAAATTAAATCCAAAGTATAAGCATAGCTCCCTTCATTGTTTACCGGTAAATCATCCAAAATCTATCTCTCATGTAAACCCCAATAATCGTTTCCTTAAACCTTCAAACTAACCATTATTGTAATGAACAAATGAATCCATGTAAATGACCCTATTCATTTTTCAAATTAATCATTATTGTATTAATTAAATTTGTTTCCATTTTATGTAAATCCATAGTTATCATGGCAGTCAGATAAGTCAGCCTTATTTCTCCGGAACGCTCGTAACGTGTTTGGAAAATGGCCTAGAGAGATTTATTACAAAAGTTGATTGGGACCCACACCAAACTCAAATTCCGACAAAGTTAGGTACCAAAGGCAAAGGTGTGCCATTTTATAGGCACCAAACCTAAAATAACCCTTATTATAAATATTGTCTACTTATATAACTCTCTTTGTCCCCCAAGGGTTTGTGTAATCTCTTTTTCAACTATTTTGTTCATAACTTCTTCATACGAAGTGGGAATGACCTCATTCTTTTTCTGTTACCTCTGTCTTTCAGTTCCCCACAGTATACTGGAAAATTTTTAGGATTTGGACGCTTAGGAATTGGTGTTTCATCCTTATTTTCAATGTAAAGGATGACTTCCCTCTTTATGTTTGGAATCAACATACGTAGAAATGCAATTTGGATAACATGTAGAGCCTTTAAATGTATTATTTTTTACCGCAATCCTTTTTTAGAAAATTTTATAATAAAAATGAGTTTATCTAGTTTATAGTTTGGTTTTAAAAAAAGGATTTCGACTCCTAACGAAGTCACTGGACTTCCTTGAGTCAATGCATCCAAAATGCAAGCTTTTTTCGACTCTCAAGCCTCTAGACATGTAATTTGTGCAGGAAATATTTTTTCTGAAAATTTTCTATTAAAGGGGAGTCTTTGTGTTTCCTGATTTGGTCTTGATCATAGAGTTCCGACATCTAACGAAGCCTGCGGATTTCCTTGAGTCATTTGTGTTTATGGTATTTTATTCAAATTTTTCATTGATTATCTAGCTTAAAGAAGATCCCATAATCATTGAGAAGTTATTAACGGTTGCAAAACTTATCTCCTTCTTTCCGTGTTTTATTATAGGTAATCTATGACCTTTTTAAAAGATTATAAGTTTATTATTAGAAGTGATATTTTGAGTTTGGTGCCTATAAAATGGTACACTTTCGCGTTTGGTGCCTAACTTTGTCAATATCTGAGTTTGGTGCCAAGTCAACAAATTGGCGTTGATTGACCGTGTTGACCATCCAATTTAGAGTTAAAAATGTAAAATGTCTAATAAAATTCTAACCTCCGTTTTATTCACTAAGTGCGCCCTATCTTCTACATACTCCATTTTTGAGAAATGAGAGTTGTTGATTTTCATTCACGAGGTTTTAGGTTCCACTCTTAATACCATTACTATCTTCTTTCATTGCTAATCTCAAATCATACACTGAGCTACTGTTATTTTCTCATATGACCACCTGTTTACACAAAATTAAATCCAAAGTATAAGCATAGCTCCCTTCATTGTTTACCGGTAAATCATCCAAAATCTATCTCTCATGTAAACCCCAATAATCGTTTCCTTAAACCTTCAAACTAACCATTATTGTATTGAACAAATGAATCCATGTAAATGACCCTATTCATTTTTCAAATTAATCATTATTGTATTAATTAAATTTGTTTCCATTTTATGTAAATCCATAGTTATCATGGCAGTCAGATAAGTCAGCCGTATTTCTCCGGAACGCTCGTAACGTGTTTGGAAAATGATCTAGAGAGATTTATTACAAAAGTTGATTGGGACCCACACCAAACTCAAATTCCGACAAAGTTAGGTACGAAAGGCAAAGGTGTGCCATTTTATAGGCACCAAACCTAAAATAACCCTTATTATAAATATTGTCTACTTATATAACTCTCTTTGTCCCCCAAGGGTTTGTGTAATCTCTTTTTCGACTATTTTGTTCATAACTTCTTCATACGAAGTGGGAATGACCTCATTCTCTTTCTGTTACCTATGTCTTTCAGTTCCCTACATTATACAGGAAAATTTTTAGGATTTGGACACTTAGGAATTGGTGTTTCATTCTTATTTTCAATGTAAAGGATGACTTCCCTCTTTATGTTTGGAATCAACATACGTAGAAATGCAATTTGGATAACATGTAGAGCCTTTAATTGTATTATTTTTTACCGCAATCATTTTTTAGAAAATTTTATAATAAAAATGAGTTTATCTAGTTTATAGTTTGGTTTTAAAAGAAGGATTTCGACTTCTAACGAAGTCACAGGACTTCCTTGAGTCAATGCATCCAAAATGCAAGCTTTTTTCGACTCTCAAGCCTCTAGACATGTAATTTATGCAGGAAATATTTTTTCTGAAAATTTTCTATCAAAGGGGAGTCTTTTTGTTTCCTGATTTGGTCTTGATCATAGAGTTCCGACATCTAACGAAGCCTGCGGATTTCCTTGAGTCATTTGTGTTTATGGTATTTTATTCAAATTTTTCAATGATTATCTAGCTTAAAGAAGATCCCATAATCGTTGAGAAGTTATTAACGGTTGCAAACCTTATCTCCTTCTTTCCGTGTTTTATTATAGGTAATCTATGACCTTTTTAAAAGATTGTAAGTTTATTATTAGAAGGGATATTTTGAGTTTGGTGCCTATAAAATGGTACACTTTCGCGTTTGGTGCCTAACTTTGTCAATATCTGAGTTTGGTGCCAAGTCAAAAAAATTGGCGTTGATTGACCGTGTTGACCATCCAATTTAGAGTTAAAAATGTGAAATGCCTAAAAAAATTCTAACCTCCGTTTTATTCACTAAGTGCGCCCTATCTTCTACATACTCCATGTTTGAGAAATGAGAGTTGTTGATTTTCATTCACGAGGTTTTAGGTTCCACTCTTAATACCATTGCTATCTTCTTTCATTGCTAATCTCAAATCATACACTGAGCTACTGTTATTTTCTCATATGACCACCTGTTTACCCAAAATTAAATCCAAAGTATAAGCATAGCTCCCTTCATTGTTTACCGGTAAATCATCCAAAATCTATCTCTCATGTAAACCCCAATAATCGTTTCCTTAAACCTTCAAACTAACCATTATTGTAATGAACAAATGAATCCATGTAAATGACCCTATTCATTTTTCAAATTAATCATTATTGTATTAATTAAATTTGTTTCCATTTTATGTAAATCCATAGTTATCATGGCAGTCAGATAAGTCAGCCTTATTTCTCCGGAACGCTCGTAACGTGTTTGGAAAATGGCCTAGAGAGATTTATTACAAAAGTTGATTGGGACCCACACCAAACTCAAATTCCGACAAAGTTAGGTACCAAAGGCAAAGGTGTGCCATTTTATAGGCACCAAACCTAAAATAACCCTTATTATAAATATTGTCTACTTATATAACTCTCTTTGTCCCCAAGGGTTTGTGTAATCTCTTTTTCGACTATTTTGTTCATAACTTCTTCATACGAAGTGGGAATGGCCTCATTCTCTTTCTGTTACCTCTGTCTTTCAGTTCCCCACAGTATACAGGAAAATTTTTAGGATTTGGGCGCTTAGGAATTGGTGTTTCATCCTTATTTTCAATGTAAAGGATGACTTCCCTCTTTATGTTTGGAATCAACATACGTAGAAACGCAATTTGGATAACACGTAGAGCCTTTAAATGTATTATTTTTTACCGCAATCATTTTTTAGAAAATTTTATAATAAAAATGAGTTTATCTAGTTTATAGTTTGGTTTTAAAAAAAGGATTTCGACTTCTAACGAAGTCACAGGACTTCCTTGAGTCAATGCATCCAAAATGCAAGCTTTTTTCGACTCTCAAGCCCCTAGACATGTAATTTATGCAGGAGATATTTTTTCTGAAAATTTTCTATCAAAGGGGAGTCTTTCTGTTTCCTGATTTGGTCTTGATCATAGAGTTCCGACATCTAACGAAGCCTGCGGATTTCCTTGAGTCATTTGTGTTTATGGTATTTTATTCAAATTTTTCAATGATTATCTAGCTTAAAGAAGATCCCATAATCGTTGAGAAGTTATTAACGGTTGCAAACCTTATCTCCATCTTTCCGTGTTTTATTATAGGTAATCTATGACCTTTTTAAAAGATTGTAAGTTTATTATTAGAAGGGATATTTTGAGTTTGGTGCCTATAAAATGGTACACTTTCGCATTTGGTGCCTAACTTTGTCAATATCTGAGTTTGGTGCCAAGTCAACAAATTGGCGTTGATTGACCGTGCTGACCATCCAATTTAGAGTTAAAAATGTGAAATGTCTAATAAAATTCTAACCTCCGTTTTATTCACTAAGTGCGCCCTATCTTCTACATACTCCATGTTTGAGAAATGAGAGTTGTTGATTTTCATTCACGAGGTTTTAGGTTCCACTCTTAATACCATCGCTATCTTCTTTCATTGCTAATCTCAAATCATACACTAAGCTACTGTTATTTTCTCATATGAACACCTGTTTACACAAAATTAAATCCAAAGTATAAGCATAGCTCCCTTCATTGTTTACCGGTAAATCATCCAAAATCTATCTCTCATGTAAACCCCAATAATCGTTTCCTTAAACCTTCAAACTAACCATTATTGTATTGAACAAATGAATCCATGTAAATGACCCTATTCATTTTTCAAATTAATCATTATTGTATTAATTAAATTTTTTTCCATTTTATGTAAATCCATAGTTATCATGGCAGTCAGATAAGTCAGCCTTATTTCTCCGGAACGCTCGTAACGTGTTTGGAAAATGATCTAGAGAGATTTATTACAAAAGTTGATTGGGACCCACACCAAACTCAAATTCCGACAAAGTTAGGTACCAAAGGCAAAGGTGTGCCATTTTATAGGCACCAAACTTAAAATAACCCTTATTATAAATATTGTCTACTTATATAACTCTCTTTGTCCCCCAAGGGTTTGTGTAATCTCTTTTTCGACTATTTTGTTCATAACTTCTTCATACGAAGTGGGAATGACCTCATTCTCTTTCTGTTACCTCTGTCTTTCAGTTCCCCACAGTATACAGGAAAATTTTTAGGATTTGGACGCTTAGGAATTGGTGTTTCATCCTTATTTTCAATGTAAAGGATGACTTCCCTCTTTATGTTTGGAATCAACGTACGTATAAATGCAATTTTGATAACATGTAGAGCCTTTAAATGTATTATTTTTTACCGCAATCATTTTTTAGAAAATTTTATAATAAAAATGATTTTATCTAGTTTATAGTTTGGTTTTAAAAAAAGGATTTCGACTTCTAACGAAGTCACAGGACTTCCTTGAGTCAATGCATCCAAAATGCAAGCTTTTTTCGACTCTCAAGCCTCTAGACATGTAATTTATGCAGGAAATATTTTTTCTGAAAATTTTCTATCAAAGGGGAGTCTTTCTGTTTCCTGATTTGGTCTTGATCATAGATTTCCGACATCTAACGAAGCCTGCGGATTTCCTTGGGTCATTTGTGTTTATGGTATTTTATTCAAATTTTTCAATGATTATCTAGCTTAAAGAAGATCCCATAATCGTTGAGAAGTTATTAACGGTTGCAAACCTTATCTCCTTCTTTCCGTGTTTTATTATAGGTAATCTATGACCTTTTTAAAAGATTGTAAGTTTATTATTAGAAGGGATATTTTGAGTTTGGTGCCTATAAAATGGTACACTTTCGCGTTTGGTGCCTAACTTTGTCAATATCTGAGTTTGGTGCCAAGTCAACAAATTGGCGTTGATTGACCGTGTTGACCATCCAATTTAGAGTTCAAAATGTGAAATGTCTAAAAAAATTCTAACCTCCGTTTTATTCACTAAGTGCGCCATATCTTCTACATACTCCATGTTTGAGAAATGAGAGTTGTTTATTTTCATTCACGAGGTTTTAGGTTCCACTCTTAATACTATTGCTATCTTCTTTCATTGCTAATCTCAAATCATACACTGAGCTACTGTTATTTTCTCATATGACCACCTATTTACAAAAAATTAAATCCAAAGTATACGCATAGCTCCCTTCATTGTTTACCGGTAAATCATCCAAAATCTATCTCTCATGTAAACCCCAATAATCGTTTCCTTAAACCTTCAAACTAACCATTATTGTATTGAACAAATGAATCCATGTAAATGACCCTATTCATTTTTCAAATTAATCATTATTGTATTAATTAAATTTGTTTCCATTTTATGTAAATCCATAGTTATCATGGCAGTCAGATAAGTCAGCCTTATTTCTCCGGAACGCTCGTAACGTGTTTGGAAAATGATCTAGAGAGATTTATTACAAAAGTTGATTGGGACCCACATCAAACTCAAATTCAGACAAAGTTAGGTACCAAAGGCAAAGGTGTGCCATTTTATAGGCACCAAACCTACAATAACCCTTATTATAAATATTGTCTACTTATATAAGTCTCTTTGTCCCCCAAGGGTTTGTGTAATCTCTTTTTCGACTATTTTGTTCATAACTTCTTCATACGAAGTGGGAATGACCTCATTCTTTTTCTGTTACCTCTGTCTTTCAGTTCCCCACAGTATACTGGAAAAATTTTAGGATTTGGACGCCTAGGAATTTGTGTTTCATCCTTGTTTTCAATGTAAAGGATGACTTCCCTCTTTATGTTTGGAATCAACATACGTAGAAATGCAATTTGGATAACATGTAGAGCCTTTAAATGTATTATTTTGTACCGCAATCATTTTTTAGAAAATTTTATAATAAAAATGAGTTTATCTAGTTTATAGTTGGGTTTTAAAAAAAGGATTTCGACTTCTAACGAAGTCACTGGACTTCCTTGAGTCAATGCATCCAAAATGCAAGCTTTTTTCGACTCTCAAGCCTCTAGACATGTAATTTGTGCAGGAAATATTTTTTCTGAAAATTTTCTATTAAAGGGGAGTCTTTGTGTTTCCTGATTTGGTCTTGATCATAGAGTTCCGACATCTAACGAAGCCTGCGGATTTCCTTGAGTCATTTGTGTTTATTGTATTTTATTCAAATTTTTCATTGATTATCTAGCTTAAAGAAGATCCCATAATCATTGAGAAGTTATTAACGGTTGCAAAACTTATCTCCTTCTTTCCGTGTTTTATTATAGGTAATCTATGACCTTTTTAAAAGATTATAAGTTTATTATTAAAAGGGATATTTTGAGTTTGGTGCCTATAAAATGGTACACTTTCGCGTTTGGTGCCTAACTTTGTCAATATCTGAGTTTGGTGCCAAGTCAACAAATTGGCGTTGATTGACCGTGTTGACCATCCAATTTAGAGTTAAAAATGTGAAATGTCTAATAAAATTCTAACCTCCGTTTTATTCACTAAGTGCGCCCTATCTTCTACATACTCCATGTTTGAGAAATGAGAGTTGTTGATTTTCATTCACGAGGTTTTAGGTTCCACTCTTAATACCATTGCTATCTTCTTTCATTGCTAATCTCAAATCATACACTGAGCTACTGTTATTTTCTCATATGACCACCTGTTTACACAAAATTAAATCCAAAGTATAAGCATATATCCCTTCATTGTTTACCGGTAAATCATCCAAAATCTATCTCTCATGTAAACCCCAATAATCGTTTCCTTAAACCTTCAAACTAACCATTATTGTATTGAACAAATGAATCCATGTAAATGACCCTATTCATTTTTCAAATTAATCATTATTGTATTAATTAAATTTGTTTCCATTTTATGTAAATCCATAGTTATCATGGCAGTCAGATAAGTCAGCCTTATTTCTCCGGAACGCTCGTAACGTGTTTGGAAAATGATCTAGAGAGATTTATTACAAAAGTTGATTGGGACCCACACCAAACTCAAATTCCGACAAAGTTAGGTACCAAAGGAAAAGGTGTGCCATTTTATAGGCACCAAACCTAAAATAACCCTTATTATAAATATTGTCTACTTATATAACTCTCTTTGTCCCCCAAGGGTTTGTGTAATCTCTTTTTCGACTATTTTGTTCATAACTTCTTCATACGAAGTTGGAATGACCTCATTCTCTTTCTGTTACCTCTGTCTTTTAGTTCCCCACAGTATACAGGAAAAGTTTTACGATTTGGACGCTTAGGAATTGGTGTTTCATCGTTATTTTCAATGTAAAGGATGACTTCCCTCTTTATGTTTGGAATCAACATACGTAGAAATGCAATTTGGATAACATGTAGAGCCTTTAAATGTATTATTTTTTACCGCAATCATTTTTTAGAAAATTTTATAATAAAAATGAGTTTATCTAGTTTATAGTTTGGTTTTAAAAAAAGGATTTCGACTTCTAACGGAGTCACTGGACTTCCTTAAGTCAATGCATCCAAAATGCAAGCTTTTTTCGACTCTCAAGCCTCTAGACATGTAATTTATGCAGGAAATATTTTTTCTGAAAATTTTCTATCAAAGGGGAGTCTTTCTGTTTCCTGATTTGGTCTTGATCATAGAGTTCCGACATCTAACGAAGCCTGCGGATTTCCTTGAGTCATTTGTGTTTATGGTATTTTATTCAAATTTTTCGATGATTATCTAGCTTAAAGAAGATCCCATAATCGTTGAGAAGTTATTAACGGTTGCAAACCTTATCTCCTTCTTTCCGTGTTTTATTATAGGTAATCTATGACATTTTTAAAAGATTGTAAGTTTATTATTAGAAGGGATATTTTGAGTTTGGTGCCTATAAAATGGTACACTTTCGCGTTTGGTGCCTAACTTTGTCAATATCTGAGTTTGGTGCCAAGTCAACAAATTGGCGTTGATTGACCGTGTTGACCATCCAATTTAGAGTTAAAAATGTGAAATGTCTAATAAAATTCTAACCTCCGTTTTATTCACTAAGTGCGCCCTATCTTCTACATACTCCATGTTTGAGAAATGAGAGTTGTTGATTTTCATTCACGAGGTTTTAGGTTCCACTCTTAATACCATTGCTATCTTCTTTCATTGTTAATCTCAAATCATACACTGAGCTACTGTTATTTTCTCATATGACCACCTGTTTACACAAAATTAAATCCAAAGTATAAGCATAGCTCCCTTCATTGTTTACCGGTAAATCATCCAAAATCTATCTCTCATGTAAACCCCAATAATCGTTTCCTTAAACCTTCAAACTAACCATTATTGTATTGAACAAATGAATCCATGTAAATGACCCTATTCATTTTTCAAATTAATCATTATTGTATTAATTAAATTTGTTTCCATTTTATGTAAATCCATAGTTATCTAGAGAGATTTATTACAAAAGTTGATTGGGACCCACACCAAACTCAAATTCCGACAAAGTTAGGTACCAAAGGCAAAGGTGTGCCATTTTATAGGCACCAAACCTAAAATAACCCTTATTATAAATATTGTCTACTTATATAACTCTCTTTGTCCCCCAAGGGTTTGTGTAATCTCTTTTTCGACTATTTTGTTCATAACTTCTCCATACGAAGTGGGAATGACCTCATTCTCTTTCTGTTACCTCTGTCTTTCAGTTCCCCACAGTATACAGGAAAATTTTTAGGATTTGGACGCTTAGGAATTGGTGTTTCATCCTTATTTTCAATGTAAAGGATGACTTCCCTCTTTATGTTTGGAATCAACATACATAGAAATGCAATTTGGATAACACGTAGAGCCTTTAAATGTATTATTTTTTACCGCAATCATTTTTTAGAAAATTTTATAATAAAAATGAGTTTATCTAGTTTATAGTTTGGTTTTAAAAAAAGGATTTCGACTTCTAACGAAGTCACAGGACTTCCTTGAGTCAATGCATCCAAAATGCAAGCTTTTTTCGACTCTCAAGCCTCTAGACATGTAATTTATGCAGGAGATATTTTTTCTGAAAATTTTCTATCAAAGGGGAGTCTTTGTGTTTCCTGATTTGGTCTTGATCATAGAGTTCCGACATCTAACGAAGCCTGCGGATTTCCTTGAGTCATTTGTGTTTATGGTATTTTATTCAAATTTTTCAATGATTATCTAGCTTAAAGAAGATCCCATAATCGTTGAGAAGTTATTAACGGTTGCAAACCTTATCTCCTTCTTTCCGTGTTTTATTATAGGTAATCTATGACATTTTTAAAAGATTGTAAGTTTATTATTATAAGGGATATTTTGAGTTTGGTGCCTATAAAATGGTACACTTTCGCGTTTGGTGCCTAACTTTGTCAATATCTGAGTTTGGTGCCAAGTCAACAAATTGGCGTTGATTGACCGTGTTGACCATCCAATTTAGAGTTAAAAATGTGAAATGTCTAATAAAATTCTAACCTCCGTTTTATTCACTAAGTGCGCCCTATCTTCTACATACTCCATGTTTGAGAAATGAGAGTTGTTGATTTTCATTCACGAGGTTTTAGGTTCCACTCTTAATACCATCGCTATCTTCTTTCATTGCTAATCTCAAATCATACACTGAGCTACTGTTATTTTCTCATATGACCACCTGTTTACACAAAATTAAATCCAAAGTATAAGCATAGCTCCCTTCATTGTTTACCGGTAAATCATCCAAAATCTATCTCTCATGTAAACCCCAATAATCATTTCCTTAAACCTTCAAACTAACCATTATTGTATTGGACAAATGAATCCATGTAAATGACCCTATTCATTTTTCAAATTAATCATTATTGTATTAATTAAATTTGTTTCCATTTTATGTAAATCCATAGTTATCATGGCAGTCAGATAAGTCAGCCTTATTTCTCCGGAACGCTCGTAACGTGTTTGGAAAATGATCTAGAGAGATTTATTACAAAAGTTGATTGGGACCCACACCAAACTCAAATTCCGACAAAGTTAGGTACCAAAGGCAAAGGTGTGCCATTTTATAGGCACCAAACTTAAAATAACCCTTATTATAAATATTGTCTACTTATATAACTCTCTTTGTCCCCCAAGGGTTTGTGTAATCTCTTTTTCGACTATTTTGTTCATAACTTCTTCATACGAAGTGGGAATGACCTCATTCTTTTTCTGTTACCTCTGTCTTTCAGTTCCCCACAGTATACTGGAAAATTTTTAGGATTTGGACGCTTAGGAATTGGTGTTTCATCCTTATTTTCAATGTAAAGGATGACTTCCCTCTTTATGTTTGGAATCAACATACGTAAAAATGCAATTTGGATAACATGTAGAGCCTTTAAATGTATTATTTTTTACCGCAATCATTTTCTAGAAAATTTTATAATAAAAATGATTTTATCTAGTTTATAGTTTGGTTTTAAAAAAAGGATTTCGACTTCTAACGAAGTCACTGGACTTCCTTGAGTCAATGCATCCAAAATGCAAGCTTTTTTCGACTCTCAAGCCTCTAGACATGTAATTTGTGCAGGAAATATTTTTTCTGAAAATTTTCTATTAAAGGGGAGTCTTTGTGTTTCCTGATTTGGTCTTGATCATAGAGTTCCGACATCTAACGAAGCCTGCGGATTTCCTTGAGTCATTTGTGTTTATGGTATTTTATTCAAATTTTTCATTGATTATCTAGCTTAAAGAAGATCCCATAATCGTTGAGAAGTTATTAACGGTTGCAAACCTTATCTCCTTCTTTCCGTGTTTTATTATAGGTAATCTATGACCTTTTTAAAAGATTGTAAGTTTATTATTAGAAGGGATATTTTGAGTTTGGTGCCTATAAAATGGTACACTTTCGCGTTTGGTGCCTAACTTTGTCAATATCTGAGTTTGGTGCCAAGTCAACAAATTGGCGTTGATTGACCGTGTTGACCATCCAATTTAGAGTTAAAAATGTAAAATGTCTAATAAAATTCTAACCTCCGTTTTATTCACTAAGTGCGCCCTATCTTCTACATACTCCATTTTTGAGAAATGAGAGTTGTTGATTTTCATTCACGAGGTTTTAGGTTCCACTCTTAATACCATTACTATCTTCTTTCATTGCTAATCTCAAATCATACACTGAGCTACTGTTATTTTCTCATATGACCACCTGTTTACACAAAATTAAATCCAAAGTATAAGCATAGCTCCCTTCATTGTTTACCGGTAAATCATCCAAAATCTATCTCTCATGTAAACCCCAATAATCGTTTCCTTAAACCTTCAAACTAACCATTATTGTATTGAACAAATGAATCCATGTAAATGACCCTATTCATTTTTCAAATTAATCATTATTGTATTAATTAAATTTGTTTCCATTTTATGTAAATCCATAGTTATCATGGCAGTCAGATAAGTCAGCCTTATTTCTCCGAAACGCTCGTAACGTGTTTGGAAAATGATCTAGAGAGATTTATTACAAAAGTTGATTGGGACCCACACCAAACTCAAATTCCGACAAAGTTAGGTACCAAAGGCAAAGGTGTGCCATTTTATAGGCACCAAACCTAAAATAACCCTTATTATAAATATTGTCTACTTATATAACTCTCTTTGTCCCCCAAGGGTTTGTGTAATCTCTTTTTCGACTATTTTGTTCATAACTTCTTCATACGAAGTGGGAATGACCTCATTCTCTTTCTTTTACCTCTGTCTTTCAGTTCCCCACAGTATACAGGAAAATTTTTAGGATTTGGACGCTTAGGAATTGGTGTTTCATCCTTATTTTCAATGTAAAGGATGACTTCCCTCTTTATGTTTGGAATCAACATACGTAGAAATGCAATTTGGATAACACGTAGAGCCTTTAAATGTATTATTTTTTACCGCAATCATTTTTTAGAAAATTTTATAATAAAAATGAGTTTATCTAGTTTATAGTTTGGTTTTAAAAAAAGGATTTCGACTTCTAACGAAGTCACAGGACTTCCTTGAGTCAATGCATCCAAAATGCAAGCTTTTTTCGACTCTCAAGCCTCTAGACATGTAATTTATGCAGGAAATATTTTTTCTGAAAATTTTCTATCAAGGGGGAGTCTTTCTGTTTCCTGATTTGGTCTTGATCATAGAGTTCCGACATCTAACGAAGCCTGCGGATTTCCTTGAGTCATTTGTGTTTATGGTATTTTATTCAAATTTTTCAATGATTATCTAGCTTAAAGAAGATCCCATAATCGTTGAGAAGTTATTAACGGTTGCAAACCTTATCTCCTTCTTTCCGTGTTTTATTATAGGTAATCGATGACCTTTTTAAAAGATTGTAAGTTTATTATTATAAGGGATATTTTGAGTTTTGTGCCTATAAAATGGTACACTTTCGTGTTTGGTGCCTAACTTTGTCAATATCTGAGTTTGGTGCCAAGTCAACAAATTGGCGTTGATTGATCGTGTTGACCATCCAATTTAGATTTAAAAATGTGAAATGTCTAATAAAATTCTAACCTCCGTTTTATTCACTAAGTGCGCCCTATCTTCTACATACTCCATGTTTGAGAAATGAGAGTTGTTGATTTTCATTCACGAGGTTTTAGGTTCCACTCTTAATAACATTGCTATCTTCTTTCATTGCTAATCTCAAATCATACACTGAGCTACTGTTATTTTCTCATATGACCACCTGTTTACCCAAAATTAAATCCTAAGTATAAGCATAGCTCCCTTCATTGTTTACCGGTAAATCATCCAATATCTATGTCTCATGTAAACCCCAATAATCGTTTCCTTAAACCTTCAAACTAACCATTATTGTATTGAACAAATGAATCCATGTAAATGACCCTATTCATTTTTCAAATTAATCATTATTGTATTAATTAAATTTGTTTCCATTTTATGTAAATCCATAGTTATCATGGCAGTCAGATAAGTTAGCCTTATTTCTCCGGAACGCTCGTAACGTGTTTGGAAAATGATCTAGAGAGATTTATTACAAAAGTTGATTGGGACCCACACCAAACTCAAATTCCGACAAAGTTAGGTACCAAAGGCAAAGGTGTGCCATTTTATAGGCACCAAACCTAAAATAACCCTTATTATAAATATTGTCTACTTATATAACTCTCTTTGTCCCCCAATGGTTTGTGTAATCTCTTTTTCGACTATTTTGTTCATAACTTCTTCATACGAAGTGGGAATGACCTCATTCTCTTTCTGTTACCTCTGTCTTTCAGTTCCCCACAGTATACAGGAAAATTTTTAGGATTTGGACGCTTAGGAATTGGTGTTTCATCCTTATTTTCAATGTAAAGGATGACTTCCCTCTTTATGTTTGGAATCAACATACGTATAAATGCAATTTGGATAACATGTAGAGCCTTTAAATGTATTATTTTTTACCGCAATCATTTTTTAGAAAATTTTATAATAAAAATGAGTTTATCTAGTTTATAGTTTGGTTTTAAAAAAAGGATTTCGACTTCTAACGAAGTCACAGGACTTCCTTGAGTCAATGCATCCAAAATGCAAGCTTTTTTCGACTCTCAAGCCTCTAGACATGTAATTTATGCAGGAAATATTTTTTCTGAAAATTTTCTATCAAAGGGGAGTCTTTCTGTTTCCTGATTTGGTCTTGATCATAGAGTTCCGACATCTAACGAAGCCTGCGGATTTCCTTGAGTCATTTGTGTTTATGGTATTTTATTCAAATTTTTCGATGATTATCTAGCTTAAAGAAGATCCCATAATCGTTGAGAAGTTATTAACGGTTGCAAACCTTATCTCCTTCTTTCCGTGTTTTATTATAGGAAATCTATGACCTTTTTAAAAGATTGTAAGTTTATTATTAGAAGGGATATTTTGAGTTTGGTGCCTATAAAATGGTACACTTTCGAGTTTGGTGCCTAACTTTGTCAATATCTGAGTTTGGTGCCAAGTCAACAAATTGGCGTTGATTGACCGTGTTGACCATCTAATTTAGAGTTAAAAATGTGAAATGTCTAATAAAATTCTAACCTCCGTTTTATTCACTAAGTGCGCCCTATCTTCTACATACTCCATGTTTGAGAAATGAGAGTTGTTGATTTTCATTCACGAGGTTTTAGGTTCCACTCTTAATACCATTGCTATCTTCTTTCATTGCTAATCTCAAATCATACACTGAGCTACTGTTATTTTCTCATATGACCACCTGTTTACACAAAATTAAATCCAAAGTATAAGCATATCTCCCTTCATTGTTTACCGGTAAATCATCCAAAATCTATCTCTCATGTAAACCCCAATAATCGTCTCCTTAAACCTTCAAACTAACCATTATTGTATTGAACAAATGAATCCATTTAAATGACCCTATTCATTTTTCAAATTAATCATTATTGTATTAATTAAATTTGTTTCCATTTTATGTAAATCCATAGTTATCATGGCAGTCAGATAAGTCAGCCTTATTTCTCCGGAACGCTCGTAACGTGTTTGGAAAATGATCTAGAGAGATTTATTACAAAAGTTGATTGGGACCCACACCAAACTCAAATTCCGACAAAGTTAGGTACCAAAGGCAAAGGTGTGCCATTTTATAGGCACCAAACGTAAAATAACCCTTATTATAAATATTGTCTACTTATATAACTCTCTTTGTCCCCCAAGGGTTTGTGTAATCTCTTTTTCGACTATTTTGTCCATAACTTCTTCATACGAAGTGGGAATGACCTCATTCTTTTTCTGTTACCTCTGTCTTTCAGTTCCCCACAGTATACTTGAAAAATTTTAGGATTTGGACGCTTAGGAATTGGTGTTTCATCCTTATTTTCAATGTAAAGGATGACTTCCCTCTTTATGTTTGGAATCAACATACGTAGAAATGCAATTTGGATAACATGTAGAGCCTTTAAATGTATTATTTTTTACCGCAATCATTTTTTAGAAAATTTTATATTAAAAATGAGTTTATCTAGTTTATAGTTTGGTTTTAAAAAAAGGATTTCGACTTCTAACGAAGTCACTGGACTTCCTTGAGTCAATGCATCCAAAATGCAAGCTTTTTTCGACTCTCAAGCCTCTAGACATGTAATTTATGCAGGAAATATTTTTTCTGAAAATTTTCTATCAATGGGGAGTCTTCCTGTTTCCTGATTTGGTCTTGATCATAGAGTTACGACATCTAACGAAGCCTGCGGATTTCCTTGAGTCATTTGTGTTTATGGTATTTTATTCAAATTTTTCAATGATTATCTAGTTTAAAGAGGATCCCATAATCGTTGAGAAGTTATTAACGGTTGCAAACCTTATCTCCTTCTTTCCGTGTTTTATTATAGGTAATCTATGACCTTTTTAAAAGATTGTAAGTTTATTATTAGAAGGGATATTTTGAGTTTGGTGCCTATAAAATGGTACACTTTCGCGTTTGGTTCCTAACTTTGTCAATATCTGAGTTTGGTGCCAAGTCAACAAATTGGCGTTGATTGACCGTGTTGACCATCCAATTTAGAGTTAAAAATGTGAAATGTCTAATAAAATTCTAACCTCCGTTTTATTCACTAAGTGCGCCCTATCTTCTACATACTCCATGTTTGAGAAATGAGAGTTGTTTATTTTCATTCACGAGGTTTTAGGTTCCACTCTTAATACCATTGCTATCTTCTTTCATTGCTAATCTCAAATCATACACTGAGTTACTGTTATTTTCTCATATGACCACCTGTTTACACAAAATTAAATCCAAAGTATAAGCATAGCTCCCTTCATTGTTTACCGGTAAATCATCCAAAATCTATCTCTCATGTAAACCCCAATAATCGTTTCCTTAAACCTTCAAACTAACCATTATTGTATTGAACAAATGAATCCATGTAAATGACCCTATTCATTTTTCAAATTAATCATTATTGTATTAATTAAATTTGTTTCCATTTTATGTAAATCCATAGTTATCATGGCAGTCAGATAAGTCAGCCTTATTTCTCCGGAACGCTCGTAACGTGTTTGGAAAATGATCTAGAGAGATTTATTACAAAAGTTGATTGGGACCCACACCAAACTCAAATTCAGACAAAGTTAGGTACCAAAGGCAAAGGTGTGCCATTTTATAGGCACCAAACCTAAAATAACCCTTATTATAAATATTGTCTACTTATATAACTCTCTTTGTCCCCCAAGGGTTTGTGTAATCTCTTTTTCGACTATTTTGTTCATAACTTCTTCATACGAAGTGGGAATGACCTCATTCTCTTTCTGTTACCTCTGTCTTTCAGTTCCCCACAGTATACAGGAAAATTTTTAGGATTTGGACGCTTAGGAATTGGTGTTTCATCCTTGTTTTCAATGTAAAGGATGACTTCCCTCTTTATTTTTGGAATCAACATACGTAGAAATGCAATTTGGATAACATGTAGAGCCTTTAAATGTATTATTTTTTACCGCAATCATTTTTTAGAAAATTTTATAATAAAAATGAGTTTATCTAGTTTATAGTTGGGTTTTAAAAAAAGGATTTCGACTTCTAACGAAGTCACTGGACTTCCTTGAGTCAATGCATCCAAAATGCAAGCTTTTTTCGACTCTCAAGCCTCTAGACATGTAATTTGTGCAGGAAATATTTTTTCTGAAAATTTTCTATTAAAGGGGAGTCTTTGTGTTTCCTGATTTGGTCTTGATCATAGAGTTCCGACATCTAATGAAGCCTGCGGATTTCCTTGAGTCATTTGTGTTTATGGTATTTTATTCAAATTTTTCATTGATTATATAGCTTAAAGAAGATCCCATAATCATTGAGAAGTTATTAACGGTTGCAAAACTTATCTCCTTCTTTCCGTGTTTTATTATAGGTAATCTATGACCTTTTTAAAAGATTATAAGTTTATTATTAGAAGGGATATTTTGAGTTTGGTGCCAATAAAATGGTACACTTTCGCGTTTGGTGCCTAACTTTGTCAATATCTGAGTTTGGTGCCAAGTCAACAAATTGGCGTTGATTGACCGTGTTAACAATCCAATTTAGAGTTAAAAATGTGAAATGTCTAAAAAAATTCTAACTTCCGTTTTATTCACTAACTGCGCCCTATCTTCTACATACTCCATGTTTGAGAAATGAGAGTTGTTGATTTTCATTCACGTGGTTTTAGGTTCCACTCTTAATACCATTGCCATCTTCTTTCATTGCTAATCTCAAATCATACACTGATCTGCTGTTATTTTCTCATATGACCACCTGTTTACACAAAATTAAACCCAAAGTATAAGCATAGCTCCCTTCATTGTTTACCGGTAAATCATCCAAAATCTATCTCTCATGTAAACCCCAATAATCGTTTCCTTAAACCTTCAAACTAACCATTATTGTATTGAACAAATGAATCCATGTAAATGACCCTATTCATTTTTCAAATTAATCATTATTGTATTAATTAAATTTGTTTCCATTTTATGTAAATCCATAGTTATCATGGCAGTCAGATAAGTCAGCCTTATTTCTCCGGAACGCTCGTAACGTGTTTGGAAAATGATCTAGAGAGATTTATTACAAAAGTTGATTGGGACCCACACCAAACTCAAATTCCGACAAAGTTAGGTACCAAAGGCAAAGGTGTGCCATTTTATAGGCACCAAACTCAAAATACCCCTTATTATAAATATTGTCTACTTATATAACTCTCTTTGTCCCCCAAGGGTTTGTGTAATCTCTTTTTCGACTATTTTGTTCATAACTTCTTCATACGAAGTGGGAATGACCTCATTCTCTTTCTGTTACCTCTTCTTTCAGTTCCCCACAGTATACAGGAAAATTTTTAGGATTTGGACGCTTAGGAATTTGTGTTTCATCCTTATTTTCAATGTAAAGGATGACTTCCCTCTTTATGTTTGGAATCAACATACGTAGAAATGCAATTTGGATAACATGTAGAGCCTTTAAATGTATTATTTTTTACCGCAATCATTTTTTAGAAAATTTTATAATAAAAATGAGTTTATCTAGTTTATAGTTTGGTTTTAAAAAAAGGATTTCGACTTCTAACGAAGTCACAGGACTTCCTTGAGTCAATGCATCCAAAATGCAAGCTTTTTTCGACTCTCAAGCCTCTAGACATGTAATATATGCAGGAAATATTTTTTCTGAAAATTTTCTATCAAAGGGGAGTCTTTCTGTTTCCTGATTTGGTCTTGATCATAGAGTTCCGACATCTAACGAAGCCTGCGGATTTCCTTGAGTCATTTGTGTTTATGGTATTTTATTCAAATTTTTCAATGATTATCTAGATTAAAGAAGATCCCATAATCGTTGAGAAGTTATTAACGGTTGCAAACCTTATCTCCTTCTTTCCGTGTTTTATTATAGGTAATTTATGACCTTTTTAAAAGATTGTAAGTTTATTATTAGAAGGGATATTTTGAGTTTGGTGCCTATAAAATGGTACACTTTCGCGTTTGGTGCCTAACTTTGTCAATATCTGAGTTTGGTGCCAAGTCAACAAATTGGCGTTGATTGACCGTGTTGACCATCCAATTTAGAGTTAAAAATGTGAAATGTATAATAAAATTCTAACCTCCGTTTTATTCACTATGTGCGCCCTATCTTCTACATACTCCATGTTTGAGAAATGAGAGTTGTTGATTTTCATTCACGAGGTTTTAGGTTCCACTCTTAATACCATTTCTATCTTCTTTCATTGCTAATCTCAAATCATACACTGAGCTACTGTTATTTTCTCATATGACCACCTGTTTACACAAAATTAAATCCAAAGTATAAGCATAGCTCCCTTCATTGTTTACCGGTAAATCATCCAAAATCTATCTCTCATGTAAACCCCAATAATCGTTTCCTTAAACCTTCAAACTAACCATTATTGTATTGAACAAATGAATCCATGTAAATGACCCTAATCATTTTCCAAATTAATCATTATTGTATTAATTAAATTTGTTTCCATTTTATGTAAATCCATAGTTATCATGGCAGTCAGATAAGTCAACCTTATTTCTCCGGAACGCTCGTAACGTGTTTGGAAAATGATATAGAGAGATTTATTACAAAAGTTGATTGGGACCCACACCAAACTCAAATTCCGACAAAGTTAGGTACCAAAGGCAAAGGTGTGCCATTTTATAGGCACCAAACCTAAAATAACCCTTATTATAAATATTGTCTACTTATATAACTCTCTTTGTCCCCCAAGGGTTTGTGTAATCTCTTTTTCGACTATTTTGTTCATAACTTCTTCATACGAAGTGGGAATGACCTCATTCTCTTTCTGTTACCTCTGTCTTTCAGTTCCCCACAGTATACAGGAAAATTTTTAGGATTTGGACGCTTAGGAATTGGTGTTTCATCCTTATTTTCAATGTAAAGGATGACTTCCCTCTTTATGTTTGGAATCAACATACGTAGAAATGCAATTTGGATAACATGTAGAGCCTTTAAATGTATTATTTTTTACCGCAATCATTTTTTAGAAAATTTTATAATAAAAATGAGTTTATCTAGTTTATAGTTTGGTTTTAAAAAAAAAGATTTCGACTTCTAACGAAGTCACAGGACTTCCTTGAGTCAATGCATCCAAAATGCAAGCTTTTTTCGACTCTCAAGCCTCTAGACATGAAATTTATGCAGGAAATATTTTTTCTGAAAATTTTCTATCAAAGGGGAGTCTTTCTGTTTCCTGATTTGGTCTTGATCATGGATTTCCGACATCTAACGAAGCCTGCGGATTTCCTTGAGTCATTTGTGTTTATGGTATTTTATTCAAATTTTTCAATGATTATCTAGCTTAAAGAAGATCCCATAATCGTTGAGAAGTTATTAACGGTTGCAAACCTTATCTCCTTCTTTCCGTGTTTTATTATAGGTAATCTATGACCTTTTTAAAAGATTGTAAGTTTATTATTAGAAGGGATATTTTGAGTTTGGTGCCTATAAAATAGTACACTTTCGCGTTTGGTGCCTAACTTTGTCAATATCTGAGTTTGGTGCCAAGTCAACAAATTGGCGTTGATTGACCGTGTTGACTATCCAATTTAGAGTTAAAAATGTGAAATGTCTAATAAAATTCTAACCTCCGTTTTATTCACTAAGTGCGCCCTATCTTCTACATACTCCATGTTTGAGAAATGAGAGTTGTTGATTTTCATTCACGAGGTTTTAGGTTCCACTCTTAATACCATTGCTATCTTCTTTCATTGCTAATCTCAAATCATACACTGAGCTACTGTTATTTTCTCATATGACCACCTGTTTACACAAAATTAAATCCAAAGTATAAGGATAGCTCCCTTCATTGTTTACCGGTAAATCATCCAAAATCTATCTCTCATATAAACCCCAATAATCGTTTCCTTAAACCTTCAAACTAACCATTATTGTATTGAACAAATGAATCCATGTAAATGACCCTATTCATTTTTCAAATTAATCATTATTGTATTAATTAAATTTGTTTCCATTTTATGTAAATCCATAGTTATCATGGCAGTCAGATAAGTAAGCCTTATTTCTCCGGAACGCTCGTAACGTGTTTGGAAAATGATCTAGAGAGATTTATTACAAAAGTTGATTGGGACCCACACCAAACTCAAATTCCGACAAACTTAGGTACCAAAGGAAAAGGTGTGCCATTTTATAGGCACCAAACCTAAAATAACCCTTATTATAAATATTGTCTACTTATATAACTCTCTTTGTCCCCCAAGGGTTTGTGTAATCTCTTTTTCGACTATTTTGTTCATAACTTCTTCATACGAAGTGGGAATGACCTCATTCTCTTTCTGTTACCTCTTCTTTCAGTTCCCCACAGTATACAGGAAAAGTTTTAGGATTTGGACGCTTAGGAATTTGTGTTTCATCCTTATTTTCAATGTAAAGGATGACTTCCCTCTTTATGTTTGGAATCAACATACGTAGAAATGCAATTTGGATAACATGTAGAGCCTTTAAATGTATTATTTTTTACCGCAATAATTTTTTAGAAAATTTTATAATAAAAATGAGTTTATCTAGTTTATAGTTTGGTTTTAAAAAAAGGATTTCGACTTCTAACGAAGTCACAGGACTTCCTTGAGTCAATGCATCCAAAATGCAAGCTTTTTTCGACTCTCAAGCCTCTAGACATGTAATTTATGCAGGAAATATTTTTTCTGAAAATTTTCTATCAAAGGGGAGTCTTTCTGTTTCCTGATTTGGTCTTGATCATAGAGTTCCGACATCTAACAAAGCCTGCGGATTTCCTTGAGTCATTTGTGTTTATGGTATTTTATTCAAATTTTTCAATGATTATCTAGCTTAAAGAAGATCCCATAATCGTTGAGAAGTTATTAACGGTTGCAAACCTTATCTCCTTCTTTCCGTGTTTTATCATAGGTAATCTATGACCTTTTTAAAAGATTGTAAGTTTATTATTAGAAGGGATATTTTGAGTTTGGTGCCTATAAAATGGTACACTTTCGCGTTTGGTGCCTAACTTTGTCAATATCTGAGTTGGGTGCCAAGTCAACAAATTGGCGTTGATTGACCGTGTTGACCATCCAATTTAGAGTTAAAAATGTGAAATGTCTAATAAAATTCTAACCTCCGTTTTATTCACTAAGTGCGCCCTATCTTCTACATACTCCATGTTTGAGAAATGAGAGTTGTTGATTTTCATTCACGAGGTTTTAGGTTCCACTCTTAATACCATTGCTATCTTCTTTCATTGCTAATCTCAAATCATACACTGAGCTACTGTTATTTTCTCATATGACCACCTGTTTACACAAAATTAAATCCAAAGTATAAGCATAGCTCCCTTCATTGTTTACCGGTAAATCATCCAAAATCTATCTCTCATGTAAACCCCAATAATCGTTTCCTTAAACCTTCAAACTAACCATTATTGTATTGAACAAATGAATCCATGTAAATGACCCTATTCATTTTTCAAATTAATCATTATTGTATTAATTAAATTTGTTTCCATTTTATGTAAATCCATAGTTATCATGGCAGTCAGATAAGTTAGCCTTATTTCTCCGGAACGCTCGTAACGTGTTTGGAAAATGATCTAGAGAGATTTATTACAAAAGTTGATTGGGACCCACACCAAACTCAAATTCCGGCAAAGTTAGGTACCAAAGGCAAAGGTGTGCCATTTTATAGGCACCAAACCTAAAATAACCCTTATTATAAATATTGTCTACTTATAAAACTCTCTTTGTCCCCCAAGGGTTTGTGTAATCTCTTTTTCGACTATTTTGTTCATAACTTCTTCATACGAAGTGGGAATGACCTCATTCTCTTTCTGTTACCTCTGTCTTTCAGTTCCCCACAGTATACAGGAAATTTTTTAGGATTTGGACGCTTAGGAATTGGTGTTTCATCCTTATTTTCAATGTAAAGGATGACTTCCCTCTTTATGTTTGGAATCAACATACGTAGAAATGCAATTTGGATAACACGTAGAGCCTTTAAATGTATTATTTTTTACCGCAATCATTTTTTAGAAAATTTTATAATAAAAATGAGTTTATCTAGTTTATAGTTTGGTTTTAAAAAAGGATTTCGACTTCTAACAAAGTCACTGGACTTCCTTGAGTCAATGCATCCAAAATGCAAGCTTTTTTCGACTCTCAAGCCTCTAGACATGTAATTTGTGCAGGAAATATTTTTTCTGAAAATTTTCTATCAAAGGGGAGTCTTTGTGTTTCCTGATTTGGTCTTGATCATAGAGTTCCGACATCTAACGAAGCCTGCGGACTTCCTTGAGTCATTTGTGTTTATGGTATTTTATTCAAATTTTTCATTGATTATCTAGCTTAAAGAAGATCCCATAATCATTGAGAAGTTATTAACGGTTGCAAAACTTATCTCCTTCTTTCCGTGTTTTATTATAGGTAATCTATGACCTTTTTAAAAGATTATAAGTTTATTATTAGAAGGGATATTTTGAGTTTGGTGCCTATAAAATGGTACACTTTCGCGTTTGGTGCCTAACTTTGTCAATATCTGAGTTTGGTGCCAAGTCAACAAATTGGCGTTGATTGACCGTGTTGACCATCCAATTTAGAGTTAAAAATGTGAAATGTCTAATAAAATTCTAACTTCCGTTTTGTTCACTAACTGCGCCTTATCTTCTACATACTCCATGTTTGAGAAATGAGAGTTGTTGATTTTCATTCACGAGGTTTTAGGTTCCACTCTTAATACCATTGCCATCTTCTTTCATTGCTAATCTCAAATCATACACCGAGCTACTGTTATTTTCTCATATGACCACCTGTTTACACAAAATTAAATCCAAAGTATAAGCATAGCTCCCTTCATTGTTTACCGGTAAATCATCCAAAATCTATCTCTCATGTAAACCCCAATAATCGTTTCCTTAAACCTTCAAACTAACCATTATTGTATTGAACAAATGAATCCATGTAAATGACCCTATTCATTTTTAAAATTAATCATTATTGTATTAATTAAATTTGTTTCCATTTTATGCAAATCCATAGTTATCATGGCAGTCAGATAAGTCAGCCTTATTTCTCTGGAACGCTCGTAACGTGTTTGGAAAATCAAGAGAGATTTCCCTACCGTTGTCCGTGTTAGTGAACTAGTTAAACTAAATAATGATTGTTTAAACAATTATTCACAAAGACACGTATTTATTTACAAAATTTGGCGGGGGTCGAGCAACAAGTTGTGCTCCAACACAACTTGTGAACGGTCCACCAGTCATCCGTTAAGTCAACTGCTTGATTGGGACCTACAACAAACTCAAATTCCGACAAAGTTAGGTACCAAAGGCAAAGGTGTGCCATTTTATAGGCACCGAACCTAAAATAACCCTTATTATAAATATTGTCTACTTATATAACTCTCTTTGTCCCCCAAGGGTTTGTGTAATCTCTTTTTCGACTATTTTGTTCATAACTTCTTCATACGAAGTGGGAATGACCTCATTCTTTTTCTGTTACCTCTGTCTTTCAGTTCCCCACAGTATACTGGAAAAATTTTAGGATTTGGACGCTTAGGAATTTGTGTTTTATCCTTATTTTCAATGTAAAGGATGACTTCCCTCTTTATGTTTGGAATCAACATACGTAGAAATGCAATTTGGATAACATGTAGAGCCTTTAAATGTATTATTTTTTACCGCAATCATTTTTTAGAAAATTTTATAATAAAAATGAGTTTATCTAGTTTATAGTTTGGTTTTAAAAAAAGGATTTCGACTTCTAACGAAGTCACTGGACTTCCTTGAGTCAATGCATCCAAAATGCAAGCTTTTTTCGACTCTCAAGCCTCTAGACATGTAATTTATGCAGGAAATATTTTTTCTGAAAATTTTCTATCAAAGGGGAGTCTTTCTGTTTCCTGATTTGGTCTTGATCATAGAGTTCCGACATCTAACGAAGCCTGCGGATTTCCTTGAGTCATTTGGTGTTTATGGTATTTTATTCAAATTTTTCAATGATTATCTAGATTAAAGAAGATCCCATAATCGTTGAGAAGTTATTAACGGTTGCAAACCTTATCTCCTTCTTTCCGTGTTTTATTATAGGTAATTTATGACCTTTTTAAAAGATTGTAAGTTTATTATTAGAAGGGATATTTTGAGTTTGGTGCCTATAAAATGGTACACTTTCGCGTTTGGTGCCTAACTTTGTCAATATCTGAGTTTGGTGCCAAGTCAACAAATTGGCGTTGATTGACCGTGTTGACCATCCAATTTAGAGTTAAAAATGTGAAATGTCTAATAAAATTCTAACCTCCGTTTTATTCACTAAGTGCGCCCTATCTTCTACATACTCCATGTTTGAGAAATGAGAGTTGTTGATTTTCATTCACGATGTTTTAGGTTCCACTCTTAATACCATTACTATCTTATTTCATTGCTAATCTCAAATCATACACTGAGCTACTGTTATTTTCTCATATGACCACCTGTTTACACAAAATTAAATCCAAAGTATAAGCATAGCTCCCTTCATTGTTTACCGGTAAATCATCCAAAATCTATCTCTCATGTAAACCCCAATAATCGTCTCCTTAAACCTTCAAACTAACCATTATTGTATTGAACAAATGAATCCATGTAAATGACCCTATTCATTTTTCAAATTAATCATTATTGTATTAATTAAATTTGTTTCCATTTTATGTAAATCCATAGTTATCATGGCAGTCAGATAAGTCAGCCTTATTTCTCCGGAACGCTCGTAACGTGTTTGGAAAATGATCTAGAGAGATTTATTACAAAAGTTGATTGGGACCCACACCAAACTCAAATTCAGGCAAAGTTAGGTACCAAAGGCAAAGGTGTGCCATTTTATAGGCACCAAACCTAAAATAACCCTTATTATAAATATTGTCTACTTATATAACTCTCTTTGTCCCCCAAGGGTTTGTGTAATCTCTTTTTCGACTATTTTGTTCATAACTTCTTCATACGAAGTGGGAATGACCTCATTCTCTTTCTGTTACCTCTGTCTTTCAGTTCCCCACAGTATACAGGAAATTTTTTAGGATTTGGACGCTTAGGAATTGGTGTTTCATCCTTATTTTCAATGTAAAGGATGACTTCCCTCTTTATGTTTGGAATCAACATACGTAGAAATGCAATTTGGATAACATGTAGAGCCTTTAAATGTATTATTTTTTACCGCAATCATTTTTTAGAAAATTTTATAATAAAAATGAGTTTATCTAGTTTATAGTTTGGTTTTAAAAAAAGGATTTCGACTTCTAACGAAGTCACAGGACTTCCTTGAGTCAATGCATCCAAAATGCAAGATTTTTTCGACTCTCAATCCTCTAGACATGTAATTTATGCAGGAAATATTTTTTCTGAAAATTTTCTATCAAAGGGGAGTCTTTCTGTTTCCTGATTTGGTCTTGATCATAGAGTTCCGACATCTAACGAAGCCTGCGGATTTCCTTGAGTCATTTGTGTTTATGGTATTTTATTCAAATTTTTCAATGATTATCTAGCTTAAAGAAGATCCCATAATCGTTGAGAAGTTATTAACAGTTGCAAACCTTATCTCCTTCTTTCCGTGTTTTATTATAGGTAATCTATGACCTTTTTAAAATATTGTAAGTTTATGATTAGAAGGGATATTTTGAGTTTGGTGCCTATAAAATGGTACACTTTCGCGTTTGGTGCCTAACTTTGTCAATATCAGAGTTTGGTGCCAAGTCAACAAATTGGCGTTGATTGACCGAGTTGACTATCCAATTTAGAGTTAAAAATGTGAAATGTCTTATTATAAATATTGTCTACTTTTATAACTCTCTTTGTCCCCCAAGGGTTTGTGTAATCTCTTTTTCGACTATTTTGTTCATAACTTCTTCATACGAAGTGGGAATGACCTCATTCTCTTTCTGTTACCTCTGTCTTTCAGTTCCCCACAGTATACAGGAAATTTTTTAGGATTTGGACGCTTAGGAATTGGTGTTTCATCCTTATTTTCAATGTAAAGGATGACTTCCCTCTTTATGTTTGGAATCAACATACGTAGAAATGCAATTTGGATAACACGTAGAGCCTTTAAATGTATTATTTTTTACCGCAATCATTTTTTAGAAAATTTTATAATAAAAATGAGTTTATCTAGTTTATAGTTTGGTTTTAAAAAAAGGATTTCGACTTCTAACGAAGTCACAGGACTTCCTTGAGTCAATGCATCCAAAATGCAAGCTTTTTTCGACTCTCAAGCCTCTAGACATGTAATTTATGCAGGAGATATTTTTTCTGAAAATTTTCCATCAAAGGGGAGTCTTTCTGTTTCCTGATTTGGTCTTGATCATAGAGTTCCGACATCTAACGAAGCCTGCGGATTTCCTTGAGTCATTTGTGTTTATGGTATTTTATTCAAATTTTTCATTGATTATCTAGCTTAAAGAAGATCCCATAATCGTTGAGAAGTTATTAACGGTTGCAAACCTTATCTCCTTCTTTCCGTGTTTTATTATAGGTAATCTATGACCTTTTTAAAAGATTATAAGTTTATTATTAGAAGGGATATTTTGAGTTTGGTGCCTATAAAATTGTACACTTTCGCGTTTGGTGCCTAACTTTGTCAATATCTGAGTTTGGTGCCAAGTCAACAAATTGGCGTTGATTGACCGTGTTGACCATCCAATTTAGAGTTAAAAATGTGAAATGTCTAATAAAATTCTAACCTCCGTTTTATTCACTAAGTGCGCCCTATCTTCTACATACTCCATGTTTGAGAAATGAGAGTTGTTGATTTTCATTCACGAGGTTTTAGGTTCCACTCTTAATACCATTGCTATCTTCTTTCATTGCTAATCTCAAATCATACATTGAGCTACTGTTATTTTCTCATATGACCACCTGTTTACACAAAATTAAATCCAAAGTATAAGCATATCTCCCTTCATTGTTTACCGGTAAATCATCCAAAATCTATCTCTCATGTAAACCCCAATAATCGTTTCCTTAAACCTTCAAACTAACCATTATTGTATTGAACAAATAAAAAAAATGTAAATGACCCTATTCATTTTTCAAATTAATCATTATTGTATTAATTAAATTTGTTTCCATTTTATGTAAATCCATAGTTATCATGGCAGTCAGATAAGTCAGCCTTATTTCTCCGGAACGCTCGTAACGTGTTTGGAAAATGATCTAGAGAGATTTATTACAAAAGTTGATTGGGACCCACACCAAACTCAAATTCCGACAAAGTTAGGTACCAAAGGCAAAGGTGTGCCATTTTATAGGCACCAAACCTAAAATAACCCTTATTATAAATATTGTCTACTTATATAACTCTCTTTGTCCCCCAAGGGTTTGTGTAATCTCTTTTTCGACTATTTTGTTCAAAACTTCTTCATACGAAGTGGGAATGACCTCATTCTTTTTCTGTTACCTCTGTCTTTCAGTTCCCCACAGTATACTGGAAAAATTTTAGGATTTGGACGCTTAGGAATTGGTGTTTCATCCTTATTTTCAATGTAAAGGATGACTTCCCTCTTTATGTTTGGAATCAACATACGTAGAAATGCAATTTGGATAACATGTAGAGCCTTTATATGTATTATTTTTTACCGCGATCATTTTTTAGAAAATTTTATAATAAAAATGAGTTTATCTAGTTTATAGTTTGGTTTTAAAAAAAGGATTTCGACTTCTAACGAAGTCACTGGACTTCCTTGTGTCAATGCATCCAAAATGCAAGCTTTTTTCGACTCTCAAGCCTCTAGACATGTAATTTATGCAGGAAATATTTTTTCTGAAAATTTTCTATCAAAGGGGAGTCTTTCTGTTTCCTGATTTGGTCTTGATCATAGAGTTCCGACATCTAACGAAGCCTGCGGATTTCCTTGAGTCATTTGTGTTATGGTATTTTATTCAAATTTTTCAATGATTATCTAGCTTAAAGAAGATCCCATAATCGTTGAGAAGTTATTAACGGTTGCAAACCTTATATCCTTCTTTCCGTGTTTTATTATAGGTAATCTATGACCTTTTTAAAAGATTGTAAGTTTATTATTAGAAGGGATATTTTGAGTTTGGTGCCTATAAAATGGTACACTTTCGCGTTTGGTGCCTAACTTGGTCAATATCTGAGTTTGGTGCCAAGTCAACAAATTGGCGTTGATTGACCGTGTTGACCATCCAATTTAGAGTTAAAAATGTGAAATGTCTAATAAAATTCTAACCTCCGTTTTATTCACTAAGTGCGCCCTATCTTCTACATACTCCATGTTTGAGAAATGAGAGTTGTTGATTTTCATTCACGAGGTTTTAGGTTCCACTCTTAATACCATTGCTATCTTCTTTCATTGCTAATCTCAAATCATACACTGAGCTACTGTTATTTTCTCATATGACCACCTGTTTACACAAAATTAAATCCAAAGTATAAGCATATCTCCCTTCATTGTTTACCGGTAAATCATCCAAAATCTATCTCTCATGTAAACCCCAATAATCGTTTCCTTAAACCTTCAAACTAACCATTATTGTATTGAACAAATGAATCCATGTAAATGACCCTATTCATTTTTCAAATTAATCATTATTGTATTAATTAAATTTGTTTCCATTTTATGTAAATCCATAGTTATCATGGCAGTCAGATAAGTCAGCCTTATTTCTCCGGAACGCTCGTAACGTGTTTGGAAAATGATCTAGAGAGATTTATTACAAAAGTTGATTGGGACCCACACCAAACTAAAATTCCGACAAAGTTAGGTACCAAAGGCAAAGGTGTGCCATTTTATAGGCACCAAACCTAAAATAACCCTTATTATAAATATTGTCTACTTATATAACTCTCTTTGTCCCCCAAGGGTTTGTGTAATCTCTTTTTCGACTATTTTGTTCATAACTTCTTCATACGAAGTGGGAATGACCTCATTCTCTTTCTGTTACCTCTGTCTTTCAGTTCCCCACAGTATACAGGAAAATTTTTAGGATTTGGACGCTTAGGAATTGGTGTTTCATCCTTATTTTCAATGTAAAGGATGACTTCCCTCTTTATGTTTGGAATCAACATACGTAGAAATGCAATTTGGATAACATGTAGAGCCTTTAAATGTATTATTTTTTACCGCAATCATTTTTTAGAAAATTTTATAATAAAAATGAGTTTATCTAGTTTATAGTTTGGTTTTAAAAAAAAGGATTTCGACTTCTAACGAAGTCACAGGACAAAATGCAATCTTTTTTCGACTCTCAAGCCTCTAGACATGTAATTTATGCAGGAAATATTTTTTCTGAAAATTTTCTATCAAAGGGGAGTCTTTCTGTTTCCTGATTTGGTCTTGATCATGGATTTCCGACATCTAACGAAGCCTGCGGATTTCCTTGAGTCATTTGTGTTTATGGTATTTTATTCAAATTTTTCAATGATTATCTAGCTTAAAGAAGATCCCATAATCGTTGAGAAGTTATTAACGGTTGCAAACCTTATCTCCTTCTTTCCGTGTTTTATTATAGGTAATCTATGACCTTTTTAAAAGATTGTAAGTTTATTATTAGAAGGGATATTTTGAGTTTGGTGCCTATAAAATGGTACACTTTCGCGTTTGGTGCCTAACTTTGTCAATATCTGAGTTTGGTGCCAAGTAAACAAATTGGCGTTGATTGACCGTGTTGACCATCCAATTTAGAGTTAAAAATGTGAAATGTCTAATAAAATTCTAACCTCCGTTTTATTCACTAAGTGCGCCCTATCTTCTACATACTCCATGTTTGAGAAATGAGAGTTGTTGATTTTAATTCACGAGGTTTTAGGTTCCACTCTTAATACCATTGCTATCTTCTTTCATTGCTAATCTCAAATCATACACTGAGCTACTGTTATTTTCTCATATGACCACCTGTTTACACAAAATTAAATCCAAAGTATAAGCATAGCTCCCTTCATTGTTTACCGGTAAATCATCCAAAATCTATCTCTCATGTAAACCCCAATAATCGTTTCCTTAAACCTTCAAACTAACCATTATTGTATTGAACAAATGAATCCATGTAAATGACCCTATTCATTTTTCAAATTAATCATTATTGTATTAATTAAATTTGTTTCCATTTTATGTAAATCCATAGTTATCATGGCAGTCAGATAAGTCAGCCTTATTTCTCCGGAACGCTCGTAACGTGTTTGGAAAATGATCTAGAGAGATTTATTACAAAAGTTGATTGGGACCCACACCAAACTCAAATTCCGACAAAGTTAGGTACCAAAGGCAAAGGTGTGCCATTTTATAGGCACCAAACTTAAAATAACCCTTATTATAAATATTGTCTACTTATATAACTCTCTTTGTCCCCCAAGGGTTTCTGTAATCTCTTTTTCGACTATTTTGTTCATAACTTCTTCATACGAAGTGGGAATGACCTCATTCTCTTTCTGTTACCTCTGTCTTTCAGTTCCCACAGTATACAGGAAAATTTTTAGGATTTGGACGCTTAGGAATTGGTGTTTCATCCTTATTTTCAATGTAAAGGATGACTTCCCTCTTTATGTTTGGAATCAACATACGTAGAAATGCAATTTGGATAACACGTAGAGCCTTTAAATGTATTATTTTTTACCGCAATCATTTTTTAGAAAATTTTATAATAAAAATGAGTTTATCTTGTTTATAGTTTGGTTTTAAAAAAAGGATTTCGACTTCTAACGAAGTCACAGGACTTCCTTGAGTCAATGCATCCAAAATGCAAGCTTTTTTCGACTCTCAAGCCTCTAAACATGTAATTTATGCAGGAAATATTTTTTCTGAAAATTTTCTATCAAAGGGGAGTCTTTCTGTTTCCTGATTTGGTCTTGATCATAGAGTTCCGACATCTAACGAAGCCTGCGGATTTCCTTGAGTCATTTGTGTTTATGGTATTTTATTCAAATTTTTCAATGATTATCTAGCTTAAAGAAGATCCCATAATCGTTGAGAAGTTATTAACGGTTGCAAACCTTATCTCCTTCTTTCCGTGTTTTATTACAGGTAATCTATGACCTTTTTAAAAGATTGTAAGTTTATTATTAGAAGGGATATTTTGAGTTTGGTGCCTATAAAATGGTACACTTTCGCGTTTGGTGCCTAACTTTGTCAATATCTGAGTTTGGTGCCAAGTCAACAAATTGGCGTTGATTGACCGTGTTGACCATCCAATTTAGAGTTAAAAATGTGAAATGTCTAATAAAATTCTAACCTCCGTTTTATTCACTAAGTGCGCCCTATCTTCTACATACTCCATGTTTGAGAAATGAGAGTTGTTGATTTTCATTCACGAGGTTTTAGGTTCCACTCTTAATACCATTGCTATCTTCTTTCATTGCTAATCTCAAATCATACACTGAGCTACTGTTATTTTCTCATATGACCACCTGTTTACACAAAATTAAATCCAAAGTATAAGCATATCTCCCTTCATTGTTTACCGGTAAATCATCCAAAATCTATCTCTCATGTAAACCCCAATAATCGTTTCCTTAAACCTTCAAACTAACCATTATTTTATTGAACAAATGAATCCATGTAAATGACCCTATTCATTTTTCAAATTAATCATTATTGTATTAATTAAATTTGTTTCCATTTTATGTAAATCCATAGTTATCATGGCAGTCAGATAAGTCAGCCTTATTTCTCCGGAACGCTCGTAACGTGTTTGGAAAATGATCTAGAGAGATTTATTACAAAAGTTGATTGGGACCCACACCAAACTCAAATTCCGACAAAGTTAGGTACCAAAGGCAAAGGTGTGCCATTTTATAGGCACCAAACCTAAAATAACCCTTATTATAAATATTGTCTACTTATATAACTCTCTTTGTCCCCCAAGGGTTTGTGTAATCTCTTTTTCGACTATTTTGTTCATAACTTCTTCATACGAAGTGGGAATGACCTCATTCTCTTTCTGTTACCTCTGTCTTTCAGTTCCCCACAGTATACAGGAAAATTTTTAGGATTTGGACGCTTAGGAATTGGTGTTTCATCCTTGTTTTCAATGTAAAGGATGACTTCCCTCTTTATGTTTGGAATCAACATACGTAGAAATGCAATTTGGATAACATGTAGAGCCTTTAAATGTATCATTTTTTACCGCAATAATTTTTTAGAAAATTTTATGATAAAAATGAGTTTATCTAGTTTATAGTTTGGTTTTAAAAAAAGGATTTCGACTTCTAACGAAGTCACTGGACTTCCTTGAGTCAATGCATCCAAAATGCAAGCTTTTTTCGACTCTCAAGCCTCTAGACATGTAATTTATGCAGGAAATATTTTTTCTGAAAATTTTCTATCAAAGGGGAGTCTTTCTGTTTCCTGATTTGGTCTTGATCATAGAGTTCCAACATCTAACGAAGCCTACGGATTTCCTTGAGTCATTTGTGTTTATGGTATTTTATTCAAATTTTTCAATGATTATCTAGCTTAAAGAAGATCCCATAATCGTTGAGAAGTTATTAACGGTTGCAAACCTTATCTCCTTCTTTCCGTGTTTTATTATAGGTAATCTATGACCTTTTTAAAAGATTGTAAGCTTATTATTAGAAGGGATATTTTGAGTTTGGTGCCTATAAAATGGTACACTTTCGCGTTTGGTACCTAACTTTGTCAATATCTGAGTTTGGTGCCAAGTCAACAAATTGGCGTTGATTGACCGTGTTGACCATCCAATTTAGAGTTAAAAATGTGAAATGTCTAATAAAATTCTAACCTCCGTTTTATTCACTAAGTGCGCCCTATCTTCTACATACTCCATGTTTGAGAAATGAGAGTTGTTGATTTTCATTCACGATGTTTTAGGTTCCACTCTTAATACCATTACTATGTTCTTTCATTGCTAATCTCAAATCATACACTGAGCTACTGTTATTTTCTCATATGACCACCTGTTTACACAAAATTAAATCCAAAGTATAAGCATAGCTCCCTTCATTGTTTACCGGTAAATCATCCAAAATCTATCTCTCATGTAAACCCCAATAATCGTTTCCTTAAACCTTCAAACTAACCATTATTGTATTGAACAAATGAATCCATGTAAATGACCCTATTCATTTTTCAAATTAATCATTATTGTATTAATTAAATTTGTTTCCATTTTATGTAAATCCATAGTTATCATGGCAGTCAGATAAGTCAGCCTTATTTCTCCGGAACGCTCGTAACGTGTTTGGAAAATGATCTAGAGAGATTTATTACAAAAGTTGATTGGGACCCACACCAAACTCAAATTCCGACAAAGTTAGGTACCAAAGGCAAAGGTGTGCCATTTTATAGGCACCAAACCTAAAATAACCCTTATTATAAATATTGTCTACTTATATAACTCTCTTTGTCCCCCAAGGGTTTGTGTAATCTCTTTTTCGACTATTTTGTTCATAACTTCTTCATACGAAGTGGGAATGACCTCATTCTCTTTCTGTTACCTCTGTCTTTCAGTTCCCCACGGTATACAGGAAACTTTTTAGGATTTGGACGCTTAGGAATTGGTGTTTCATCCTTATTTTCAATGTAAAGGATGACTTCTCTCTTTATGTTTGGAATCAACATACGTAGAAATAAAATTTGGATAACACGTAGAGCCTTTAAATGTATTATTTTTTACCGGAATCATTTTTTAGAAAATTTTATAATAAAAATGAGTTTATCTAGTTTATAGTTTGGTTTTAAAAAAAGGATTTCGACTTCTAACGAAGTCACAGGACTTCCTTGAGTCAATGCATCCAAAATGCAAGCTTTTTTCGACTCTCAAGCCTCTAGACATGTAATTTATGCAGGAAATATTTTTTCTGAAAATTTTCTATCAAAGGGGAGTCTTTCTGTTTCCTGATTTGGTCTTGATCATAGAGTTCCGACATCTAACGAAGCCTGCGGATTTCCTTGAGTCATTTGTGTTTATGGTATTTTATTCAAATTTTTCAATGATTATCTAGCTTAAAGAAGATCCCATAATCGTTGAGAAGTTATTAACGGTTGCAAACCTTATCTCCTTCTTTCCGTGTTTTATTATAGGTAATCTATGACCTTTTTAAAAGATTGTCAGTTTATTATTAGAAGGGATATTTTGAGTTTGGTGCCTATAAAATGGTACACTTTCGCGTTTGGTGCCTAACTTTGTCAATATCTGAGTTTGGTGCCAAGTCAACAAATTGGCGTTGATTGACCGTGTTGACCATCCAACTTAGAGTTAAAAATGTGAAATGTCTAATAAAATTCTAACCTCCGTTTTATTCACTAAGTGCGCCCTATCTTCTACATACTCCATGTTTGAGAAATGAGAGTTGTTGATTTTCATTCACGAGGTTTTAGGTTCCACTCTTAATACCATTGCTATCTTCTTTCATTGCTAATCTCAAATCATACAGTGAGCTACTGTTATTTTCTCATATGACCAACTGTTTACACAAAATTAAATCCAAAGTATAAGCATAGCTCCCTTCATTGTTTACCGGTAAATCATCCAAAATCTATCTCTCATGTAAACCCCAATAATCGTTTCCTTAAACCTTCAAACTAACCATTATTGTATTGAACAAATGAATCCATGTAAATGACCCTATTCATTTTTCAAATTAATCATTATTGTATTAATTAAATTTGTATCCACTTTATGTAAATCCATAGTTATCATGGCAGTCAGATAAGTCAACCTTATTTCTCTGGAACGCTCGTAACGTGTTTGGAAAATGATCCAGAGAGATTTCCCTATCGTGGTCCGTATTAGTGAACTAGTTAAATTAAATAATGATTGTTTAAACAATTATTCACAAAGACACTATTTATTTACAAAAGTTGGCGGGGTCCGAGCAACAAGTTGTGCTCCAACACAGCTTGTGAACGGTCCACCAGTCATCCGTTAAATCAACTGCTTGGTTGGGACCCACACCAAACTCAAATTCCAACAAAGTTAGGTACCAAAGGCAAAGGTGTGCCATTTTATAGGCACGAAACTCAAAATACCCCTTATTATAAATATTTTCTACTTATATAAATCTCTTTGTCCCCCAAGGGTTTGTGTAATCTCTTTTTCGATTATTTTGCTAATAACTTCTTCATACGAAGTGGGAATGACCTCATTCTTTTTCTGTTACCTCTGTCTTTCAGTTCCCCAAAATATACAGGAAAGTTTTTAGGATTTGGACACTTAGCAATTGGGGTTTCATCCTTATTTTCAATGTAAAGGATGATTTCCCTCTTTATTTTTGGATTCAACATACGTAGAAATGCAATTTGGATAACATGTAGAGCCTTTAAATGTATTATTTTTTACCACAATCATTTTTAGAAAATTTTATAATAAAAATGAGTTTATCTAGTTTATAGTTTGGTTTTAAAAAAAGGATTTCGACTTCTAACGAAGTCACTGGACTTCCTTGAGTCAATGCATCCAAAATGTAAGCTTTTTTCAATTCTCAAGCATCTAGACATGTAATTTGTGCAGGAAATATTTTTTCTGAAAAATTTCTATTAAAGGGGAGTCTTTCTGTTTCATGATTTGGTCTTGAGCATAGAGTTCCGATATCTAACGAAGCCTGCGGACTTCCTTGAGTCATTTTTGTTTATGGTATTTTATTCAAATTTTGCAATGATTATCTAGCTTCAAGAAGATCCCATAATCGTTGAGAAGTTATTAGCGGTTGCAAACCTTATCTCCTTCTTTCCATGTTTTATTATAGGTAATCCATGACCTTTTTAAAAGATTATAAGTTCATTATTAGAAGGGATATTTCGAGTTTGGTGCCTATAAAATGGTACACTTTCGCGTTTGGTGCCTAACTTTTTCAATATATGAGTTTGGTGCCCAGTCAACAAATTGGCGTTGATTGACCGTGTTGACCATCCAATTTAAAGTTAAATATGTGAAATGTCTAATAAAATTCTAAACTCCGTTTTATTCACTAACTGCGGCTTATCTTCTACATACTCCATGTTTGAGAAATGAGAGTTGTTGATTTTCATTCATGAGGTTTTAGGTTCAACTCTTAATACCATTGCCATCTTCTTTCATTGCTAATCTCAAATCATACACTGAGATACTATTATTTTCTCATATGACCACCTGTTTACACAAAATTAAATCCAAAGTATAAGCATAGCTCCCTTCATTGTTTACCGGTAAATCATCCAAAATCTATCTCTCATGTAAACCCCAATAATCGTTTCCTTAAACCTTCAAACTAACCATTATTGTATTGAACAAATGAATCCATGTAAATGACCCTATTCATTTTTCAAATTAATCATTATTGTATTAATTAAATTTGTTTCCATTTTATGTAAATCCATAGTTATCATGGCAGTCAGATAAGTCAGCCTTATTTCTCCGAAACGCTCGTAACGTGTTTGGAAAATGATCTAGAGAGATTTATTACAAAAGTTGATTGGGACCCACACCAAACTCAAATTCCGACAAAGTTAGGTACCAAAGGCAAAGGTGTGCCATTTTATAGGCACCAAACCTAAAATAACCCTTATTATAAATATTGTCTACTTATATAACTCTCTTTGTCCCCCAAGGGTTTGTGTAATCTCTTTTTCGACTATTTTGTTCATAACTTCTTCATACGAAGTGGGAATGACCTCATTCTCTTTCTTTTACCTCTGTCTTTCAGTTCCCCACAGTATACAGGAAAATTTTTAGGATTTGGACGCTTAGGAATTGGTGTTTCATCCTTATTTTCAATGTAAAGGATGACTTCCCTCTTTATGTTTGGAATCAACATACGTAGAAATGCAATTTGGATAACATGTAGAGCCTTTAAATGTATTATTTTTTACCGCAATCATTTTTTAGAAAATTTTATAATAAAAATGAGTTTATCTAGTTTATAGTTTGGTTTTAAAAAAAGGATTTCGACTTCTAACGAAGTCACATGACTTCCTTGAGTCAATGCATCCAAAATGCAAGCTTTTTTCGACTCTCAAGCCTCTAGACATGTAATTTATGCAGGAAATATTTTTTCTGAAAATTTTCTATCAAAGGGGAGTCTTTCTGTTTCCTGATTTGGTCTTGATCATAGAGTTCCGACATCTAACGAAGCCTGCGGATTTCCTTGAGTCATTTGTGTTTATGGTATTTTATTCAAATTTTTCAATGATTATCTAGCTTAAAGAAGATCCCATAATCGTTGAGAAGTTATTAACGGTTGCAAACCTTATCTCCTTCTTTCCGTGTTTTATTATAGGTAATCTATGACCTTTTTAAAAGATTGTAAGTTTATTATTAGAAGGGATATTTTGAGTTTGGTGCCTATAAAATGGTACACTTTCGCGTTTGGTGCCTAACTTTGTCAATATCTGAGTTTGGTGCCAAGTCAACAAATTGGCGTTGATTGACCGTGTTGACCATCCAATTTAGAGTTAAAAATGTGAAATGTCTAATAAAATTCTAACCTCCGTTTTATTCACTAAGTGCGCCCTATCTTCTACATACTCCATGTTTGAGAAATGGGAGTTGTTGATTTTCATTCACGATGTTTTAGGTTCCACTCTTAATACCATTACTATCTTCTTTCATTGCTAATCTCAAATCATACACTGAGCTACTGTTATTTTCTCATATGACCACCTGTTTACACAAAATTAAATCCAAAGTATAAGCATAGCTCCCTTCATTGTTTACCGGTAAATCATCCAAAATCTATCTCTCATGTAAACCCCAATAATCGTTTCCTTAAACCTTCAAACTAACCATTATTGTATTGAACAAATGAATCCATGTAAATGACCCTATTCATTTTTCAAATTAATCATTATTGTATTAATTAAATTTGTTTCCATTTTATGTAAATCCATAGTTATCATGGCAGTCAGATAAGTCAGCCTTATTTCTCCGGAACGCTCGTAACGTGTTTGGAAAATGGCCTAGAGAGATTTATTACAAAAGTTGATTGGGACCCACACCAAACTCAAATTCCGACAAAGTTAGGTACCAAAGGCAAAGGTGTGCCATTTTATAGGCACCAAACCTAAAATAACCCTTATTATAAATATTGTCTACTTATATAACTCTCTTTGTCCCCCAAGGGTTTGTGTAATCTCTTTTTCGACTATTTTGTTCATAACTTCTTCATACGAAGTGGGAATGACCTCATTCTCTTTCTGTTACCTCTGTCTTTCAGTTCCCCACAGTATACAGGAAAATTTTTAGGATTTGGGCGCTTAGGAATTGGTGTTTCATCCTTATTTTCAATGTAAAGGATGACTTCCCTCTTTATGTTTGGAATCCACATACGTAGAAACGCAATTTGGATAACACGTAGAGCCTTTAAATGTATTATTTTTTACCGCAATCATTTTTTAGAAAATTTTATAATAAAAATGAGTTTATCTAGTTTATAGTTTGGTTTTAAAAAAAGGATTTCGACTTCTAACGAAGTCACAGGACTTCCTTGAGTCAATGCATCCAAAATGCAAGCTTTTTTCGACTCTCAAGCCTCTAGACATGTAATTTATGCAGGAGATATTTTTTCTGAAAATTTTCTATCAAAGGGGAGTCTTTCTGTTTCCTGATTTGGTCTTGATCATAGAGTTCCGACATCTAACGAAGCCTGCGGATTTCCTTGAGTCATTTGTGTTTATGGTATTTTATTCAAATTTTTCAATGATTATCTAGCTTAAAGAAGATCCCATAATCGTTGAGAAGTTATTAACGGTTGCAAACCTTATCTCCTTCTTTCCGTGTTTTATTATAGGTAATCGATGACCTTTTTAAAAGATTGTAAGTTTATTATTATAAGGGATATTTTGAGTTTTGTGCCTATAAAATGGTACACTTTCGTGTTTGGTGCCTAACTTTGTCAATATCTGAGTTTGGTGCCAAGTCAACAAATTGGCGTTGATTGATCGTGTTGACCATCCAATTTAGATTTAAAAATGTGAAATGTCTAATAAAATTCTAACCTCCGTTTTATTCACTAAGTGCGCCCTATCTTCTACATACTCCATGTTTGAGAAATGAGAGTTGTTGATTTTCATTCACGAGGTTTTAGGTTCCACTCTTAATAACATTGCTATCTTCTTTCATTGCTAATCTCAAATCATACACTGAGCTACTGTTATTTTCTCATATGACCACCTGTTTACCCAAAATTAAATCCTAAGTATAAGCATAGCTCCCTTCATTGTTTACCGGTAAATCATCCAATATCTATGTCTCATGTAAACCCCAATAATCGTTTCCTTAAACCTTCAAACTAACCATTATTGTATTGAACAAATGAATCCATGTAAATGACCCTATTCATTTTTCAAATTAATCATTATTGTATTAATTAAATTTGTTTCCATTTTATGTAAATCCATAGTTATCATGGCAGTCAGATAAGTTAGCCTTATTTCTCCGGAACGCTCGTAACGTGTTTGGAAAATGATCTAGAGAGATTTATTACAAAAGTTGATTGGGACCCACACCAAACTCAAATTCCGACAAAGTTAGGTACCAAAGGTGTGCCATTTTATAGGCACCAAACCTAAAATAACCCTTATTATAAATATTGTCTACTTATATAACTCTCTTTGTCCCCCAAGGGTTTGTGTAATCTCTTTTTCGACTATTTTGTTCATAACTTCTTCATACGAAGTGGGAATGACCTCATTCTCTTTCTGTTACCTCTGTCTTTCAGTTCCCCACAGTATACAGGAAAATTTTTAGAATTTGGACGCTTAGGAATTGGTGTTTCATCCTTATTTTCAATGTAAAGGATGACTTCCCTCTTTATGTTTGGAATCAACATACGTAGAAATGCAATTTGGATAACATGTAGAGCCTTTAAATGTATTATTTTTTACCGTAATCATTTTTTAGAAAATTTTATAATAAAAATGAGTTTATCTAGTTTATAGTTTGGTTTTAAAAAAAGGATTTCGACTTCTAACGAAGTCACAGGACTTCCTTGAGTCAATGCATCCAAAATGCAAGCTTTTTTCGACTCTCAAGCCTCTAGACATGTAATTTATGCAGGAAATATTTTTTCTGAAAATTTTCTATCAAAGGGGAGTCTTTCTGTTTCCTGATTTGGTCTTGATCATAGAGTTCCGACATCTAACGAAGCCTGCGGATTTCCTTGAGTCATTTGTGTTTATGGTATTTTATTCAAATTTTTCAATGATTATCTAGCTTAAAGAAGATCCCATAATCGTTGAGAAGTTATTAACGGTTGCAAACCTTATCTCCTTCTTTCCGTGTTTTATTATAGGTAATCTATGACCTTTTTAAAAGATTGTCAGTTTATTATTAGAAGGGATATTTTGAGTTTGGTGCCTATAAAATGGTACACTTTCGCGTTTGGTGCCTAACTTTGTCAATATCTGAGTTTGGTGCCAAGTCAACAAATTGGCGTTGATTGACCGTGTTGACCATCCAACTTAGAGTTAAAAATGTGAAATGTCTAATAAAATTCTAACCTCCGTTTTATTCACTAAGTGCGCCCTATCTTCTACATACTCCATGTTTGAGAAATGAGAGTTGTTGATTTTCATTCACGAGGTTTTAGGTTCCACTCTTAATACCATTGCTATCTTCTTTCATTGCTAATCTCAAATCATACAGTGAGCTACTGTTATTTTCTCATATGACCAACTGTTTACACAAAATTAAATCCAAAGTATAAGCATAGCTCCCTTCATTGTTTACCGGTAAATCATCCAAAATCTATCTCTCATGTAAACCCCAATAATCGTCTCCTTAAACCTTCAAACTAACCATTATTGTATTGAACAAATGAATCCATGTAAATGACCCTATTCATTTTTCAAATTAATTATTATTGTATTAAATAAATTTGTTTCCATTTTATGTAAATCCATAGTTATCATGGCAGTCAGATAAGTCAGCCTTATTTCTCCGGAACGCTCGTAACGTGTTTGGAAAATGATCTAGAGAGATTTATTACAAAAGTTGATTGGGACCCACACCAAACTCAAATTCAGACAAAGTTAGGTACCAAAGGCAAAGGTGTGCCATTTTATAGGCACCAAACCTAAAATAACCCTTATTATAAATATTGTCTACTTATATAACTCTCTTTGTCCCCCAAGGGTTTGTGTAATCTCTTTTTCGACTATTTTGTTCATAACTTCTTCATACGAAGTGGGAATGACCTCATTCTATTTCTGTTACCTCTGTCTTTCAGTTCCCCACAGTATACATGAAAATTTTTAGGATTTGGACGCTTAGGAATTGGTGTTTCATCCTTATTTTCAATGTAAAGGATGACTTCCCTCTTTATGGTTGGAATCAACATACGTAGAAATGCAATTTGGATAACATGTAGAGCCTTTAAATGTATTATTTTTCACCGCAATAATTTTTTAGAAAATTTTATAATAAAAATGAGTTTATCTAGTTTATAGTTTGGTTTTAAAAAAAGGATTTCGACTTCTAACGAAGTCACAGGACTTCCTTGAGTCAATGCATCCAAAATGCAAGCTTTTTTCGACTCTCAAGCCTCTAGACATGTAATTTATGCAGGAAATATTTTTTCTGAAAATTTTCTATCAAAGGGGAGTCTTTCTGTTTCCTGATTTGGTCTTGATCATAGAGTTCCGACATCTAACGAAGCCTGTGGATTTCCTTGAGTCATTTGTGTTTATGGTATTTTATTCAAATTTTTCAATGATTATCTATCTTAAAGAAGATCCCATAATCGTTGAGAAGTTATTAACGGTTGCAAACCTTATCTCCTTCTTTCCGTGTTTTATTATAGGTAATCTATGACCTTTTTAAAAGATTGTAAGTTTATTATTAGAAGGGATATTTTGAGTTTGGTGCCTATAAAATGGTACACTTTCGCGTTTGGTGCCTAACTTTGTCAATATCTGAGTTTGGTGCCAAGTCAACAAATTGGCGTTGATTGACCGTGTTGACCATCCATTTTAGAGTTAAAAATGTGAAATGTCTAATTAAATTCTAACCTCCGTTTTATTCACTAAGTGCGCCCTATCTTCTACATACTCCATGTTTGAGAAATGAGAGTTGTTGATTTTCATTCACGAGGTTTTAGGTTCCACTCTTAATACCATTGCTATCTTCTTTCATTGCTAATCTCAAATCATACACTGAGCTACTGTTATTTTCTCATATGACCACCTGTTTACACAAAATTAAATCCAAAGTATAAGCATAGCTCCCTTCATTGTTTACCGGTAAATCATCCAAAATCTATCTCTCATGTAAACCCCAATAATCGTTTCCTTAAACCTTCAAACTAACCATTATTGTATTGAACAAATGAATCCATGTAAATGACCCTATTCATTTTCAAATTAATCATTATTGTATTCATTAAATTTGTTTCCATTTTATGTAAATCCATAGTTATCATGGCAGTCAGATAAGTCAGCCTTATTTCTCCGGAACGCTCGTAACGTGTTTGGAAAATGATCTAGAGAGATTTGTTACAAAAGATGATTGGGACCCACACCAAACTCAAATTCCGACAAAGTTAGGTACCAAAGGCAAAGGTGTGCCATTTTATAGGCACCAAACCTAAAATAACCCTTATTAAATATATTGTCTACTTATATAACTCTCTTTGTCCCCCAAGGGTTTGTGTAATCTCTTTTTCGACTATTTTGTTCATAACTTCTTCATACGAAGTGGGAATGACCTCATTCTCTTTCTGTTACCTCTGTCTTTCAGTTCCCCACAGTATACAGGAAATTTTTTAGGATTTGGACGCTTAGGAATTGGTGTTTCATCCTTATTTTCAATGTAAAGGATGACTTCCCTCTTTATGTTTGGAATCAACATACGTAGAAATGCAATTTGGATAACATGTAGAGCCTTTAAATGTATTATTTTTTACCGCAATAATTTTTTAGAAAATTTTATAATAAAAATGAGTTTATCTAGTTTATAGTTTGGTTTTAAAAAAAGGATTTCGACTTCTAACGAAGTCACAGGACTTCCTTGAGTCAATGCATCCAAAATGCAAGCTTTTTTCGACTCTCAAGCCTCTAGACATGTAATTTATGCAGGAAATATTTTTTCTGAAAATTTTCTATCAAAGGGGAGTCTTTCTGTTTCCTGATTTGGTCTTGATCATAGAGTTCCGACATCTAACGAAGCCTGCGGATTTCCTTGAGTCATTTGTGTTTATGGTATTTTATTCAAATTTTTCAATGATTATCTAGCTTAAAGAAGATCCTATAATCGTTGAGAAGTTATTAACGGTTGCAAACCTTATCTCCTTCTTTCCGTGTTTTATTATAGGTAATCTATGACCTTTTTAAAAGATTGTAAGTTTATTATTAGAAGGGATATTTTGAGTTTGGTGCCTATAAAATGGTACACTTTCGCGTTTGGTGCCTAACTTTGTCAATATCTGAGTTTGGTGACAAGTCAACAAATTGGCGTTGATTGACCGTGTTGACCATCCAATTTAGAGTTAAAAATGTGAAATGTCTAATAAAATTCTAACCTCCGTTTTATTCACTAAGTGCGCCCTATCTTCTACATACTCCATGTTTGAGAAATGAGAGTTGTTGATTTTCATTCACGAGGTTTTAGGTTCCACTCTTAATACCATTGCTATCTTCTTTCATTGCTAATCTCAAATCATACACTGAGCTACTGTTATTTTCTCATATGACCACCTGTTTACACAAAATTAAATCCAAAGTATAAGCATAGCTCCCTTCATTGTTTACCGGTAAATCATCCAAAATCTATCTCTCATGTAAACCCCAATATTCGTTTCCTTAAACCTTCAAACTAACCATTATTGTATTGAACAAATGAATCCATGTAAATGACCCTATTCATTTTTCAAATTAATCATTATTGTATTAATTAAATTTGTTTCCATTTTATGTAAATCCATAGTTATCATGGCAGTCAGATAAGTCAGCCTTATTTCTCCGGAACGCTCGTAACGTGTTTGGAAAATGATCTAGAGAGATTTATTACAAAAGTTGATTGGGACCCACACCAAACTCAAATTCCGACAAACTTAGGTACCAAAGGAAAAGGTGTGCCATTTTATAGGCACCAAACCTAAAATAACCCTTATTATAAATATTGTCTACTTATATAACTCTCTTTGTCCCCCAAGGGTTTGTGTAATCTCTTTTTCGACTATTTTGTTCATAACTTCTTCATACGAAGTGGGAATGACCTCATTCTTTTTCTGTTACCTCTGTCTTTCAGTTCCCCATAGTATACTGGAAAATTTTTAGGATTTGGACGCTTAGGAATTGGTGTTTCATCCTTATTTTCAATGTAAAGGATGACTTCCCTCTTTATGTTTGGAATCAACATACGTAGAAATGCAATTTGGATAACATGTAGAGCCTTTATATGTATTATTTTTTACCGCGATCATTTTTTAGAAAATTTTATAATAAAAATGAGTTTATCTAGTTTATAGTTTGGTTTTAAAAAAAGGATTTCGACTTCTAACGAAGTCACTGGACTTCCTTGAATCAATGCATCCAAAATGCAAGCTTTTTTCGACTCTCAAGCCTCTAGACATGTAATTTATGCAGGAAATATTTTTTCTGAAAATTTTCTATCAAAGGGGAGTCTTTCTGTTTCCTGATTTGGTCTTGATCATAGAGTTCCGACATCTAACGAAGCCTGCGGATTTCCTTGAGTCATTTGTGTTATGGTATTTTATTCAAATTTTTCAATGATTATCTAGCTTAAAGAAGATCCCATAATCGTTGAGAAGTTATTAACGGTTGCAAACCTTATATCCTTCTTTCCGTGTTTTATTATAGGTAATCTATGACCTTTTTAAAAGATTGTAAGTTTATTATTAGAAGGGATATTTTGAGTTTGGTGCCTATAAAATGGTACACTTTCGCGTTTGGTGCCTAACTTTGTCAATATCTGAGTTTGGTGCCAAGTCAACAAATTGGCGTTGATTGACCGTGTTGACCATCCAATTTAGAGTTAAAAATGTGAAATGTCTAATAAAATTCTAACCTCCGTTTAATTCACTAAGTGCGCCCTATCTTCTACATACTCCATGTTTGAGAAATGAGAGTTGTTGATTTTCATTCACGAGGTTTTAGGTTCCACTCTTAATACCATTGCCATCTTCTTTCATTGCTAATCTCAAATCATACACTGATCTGCTGTTATTTTCTCATATGACCGTGGTCCGTGTTAGTGAAACTAGTTAAACTAAATAATGATTACTTAAACAATAATTCACAAAGACACGTATTTATTTACAAAAGTTGGCGGGGGGGCGAGCAACAAGTTGTGCTCCAACTCAGCTTCTGAAAGGTCCACCAGTCATCTGTTAAGTCAACTGCTTGGTTGGGACCCATACCAAACTCAAATTCCGACAAAGTTAGGTACCAAAGGAAAAGGTGTGCCATTTTATAGGCACCAAACTCAAAATACCACTTATTATAAATATTGTCTACTTATATAACTCTCTTTGTCCCCCAAGGTTTTGTGTAATCTCTTTTTCGACTATTTTGCTCATAACTTCTGCATACGAAGTGGGAATGACCTCATTCTTTTTCTGTTACCTCTGTCTTTCAGTTCCCCACAGTATACAGGAAAATCTTTAGGATTTGGACGCTTAGCAATTGGTGTTTCATCCTTATTTTCAATGTAAAGGATGACTTCCCTCTTTATTTTTGGAATCAACATAGGTAGAAATGCAATTTGGATAACATGTAGAGCCTTTGAATGTATTATTATTTACCACAATCATTTTTTAGAAAATTATATAATAAAAATGAGTTTATCAAGTTTATAGTTTGGTTTTAAAAAAAGGGTTTCGACTTCTAACAAAGTCACTGGACTTCCTTGAGTCAATGCATCCAAAATGCAAGCTTTTTTCGACTCTCAAGCCTCTAGACATGTAATTTGTGCAGGAAATATTTTTTCTGAAAATTTTCTGTTAAAGGGGAGTCTTTCTGTTTCATGATTTGGTCTTGATCATAGAGTTCCGACATCTAACGAAGCCTGCGGACTTCCTTGAGTCATTTGTGTTTATGGTATTTTATTCAAATTTTGCAATGATTATCTAGCTTAAAGAAGATCCCATAATCGTTGAGAAGTTATTAACGGTTGCAAACCTTATCTCCTTCTTTCCGTGTTTTATTATAGGTAATCTATGACCTTTTTAAAAGATTGTAAGTTTATTATTAGAAGGGATATTTTGAGTTTGGTGCCTATAAAATGGTACACTTTCGCGTTTGGTGCCTAACTTTGTCAATATCTGAGTTTGGTGCCAAGTCAACAAATTGGCGTTGATTGACCGTGTTGACCATCCAATTTAGAGTTAAAAATGTGAAATGTCTAATAAAATTCTAACCTCCGTTTTATTCACTAAGTGCGCCCTATCTTCTACATACTCCATGTTTGAGAAATGAGAGTTGTTGATTTTCATTCACGAGGTTTTAGGTTCCACTCTTAATACCATTGCTATCTTCTTTCATTGCTAATCTCAAATCATACACTGAGCTACTGTTATTTTCTCATATGACCACCTGTTTACACAAAATTAAATCCAAAGTATAAGCATAGCTCCCTTCATTGTTTACCGGTAAATCATCCAAAATCTATCTCTCATGTAAACCCCAATAATCGTTTCCTTAAACCTTCAAACTAACCATTATTGTATTGAACAAATGAATCCATGTAAATGACCCTATTCATTTTTCAAATTAATCATTATTGTATTAATTAAATTTGTTTCCATTTTATGTAAATCCATAGTTATCATGGCAGTCAGATAAGTTAGCCTTATTTCTCCGGAACGCTCGTAACGTGTTTGGAAAATGATCTAGAGAGATTTATTACAAAAGTTGATTGGGACCCACACCAAACTCAAATTCCGGCAAAGTTAGGTACCAAAGGCAAAGGTGTGCCATTTTATAGGCACCAAACCTAAAATAACCCTTATTATAAATATTGTCTACTTATAAAACTCTCTTTGTCCCCCAAGGGTTTGTGTAATCTCTTTTTCGACTATTTTGTTCATAACTTCTTCATACGAAGTGGGAATGACCTCATTCTCTTTCTGTTACCTCTGTCTTTCAGTTCCCCACAGTATACAGGAAATTTTTTAGGATTTGGACGCTTAGGAATTGGTGTTTCATCCTTATTTTCAATGTAAAGGATGACTTCCCTCTTTATGTTTGGAATCAACATACGTAGAAATGCAATTTGGATAACACGTAGAGCCTTTAAATGTATTATTTTTTACCGCAATCATTTTTTAGAAAATTTTATAATAAAAATGAGTTTATCTAGTTTATAGTTTGGTTTTAAAAAAGGATTTCGACTTCTAACAAAGTCACTGGACTTCCTTGAGTCAATGCATCCAAAATGCAAGCTTTTTTCGACTCTCAAGCCTCTAGACATGTAATTTGTGCAGGAAATATTTTTTCTGAAAATTTTCTATCAAAGGGGAGTCTTTGTGTTTCCTGATTTGGTCTTGATCATAGAGTTCCGACATCTAACGAAGCCTGCGGACTTCCTTGAGTCATTTGTGTTTATGGTATTTTATTCAAATTTTTCATTGATTATCTAGCTTAAAGAAGATCCCATAATCATTGAGAAGTTATTAACGGTTGCAAAACTTATCTCCTTCTTTCCGTGTTTTATTATAGGTAATCTATGACCTTTTTAAAAGATTATAAGTTTATTATTAGAAGGGATATTTTGAGTTTGGTGCCTATAAAATGGTACACTTTCGCGTTTGGTGCCTAACTTTGTCAATATCTGAGTTTGGTGCCAAGTCAACAAATTGGCGTTGATTGACCGTGTTGACCATCCAATTTAGAGTTAAAAATGTGAAATGTCTAATAAAATTCTAACTTCCGTTTTGTTCACTAACTGCGCCCTATCTTCTACATACTCCATGTTTGAGAAATGAGAGTTGTTGATTTTCATTCACGAGGTTTTAGGTTCCACTCTTAATACCATTGCCATCTTCTTTCATTGCTAATCTCAAATCATACACTGAGCTACTGTTATTTTCTCATATGAACACCTGTTTACACAAAATTAAATCCAAAGTATAAGCATATCTCCCTTCATTGTTTACCGGTAAATCATCCAAAATCTATCTCTCATGTAAACCCCAATAATCGTTTCCTTAAACCTTCAAACTAACCATTATTGTATTGAACAAATGAATCCATGTAAATGACCCTATTCATTTTTCAAATTAATCATTATTGTATTAATTAAATTTGTTTCCATTTTATGCAAATCCATAGTTATCATGGCAGTCAGATAAGTCAGCCTTATTTCTCCGGAACGCTCGTAACGTGTTTTGAAAATGATCTAGAGAGATTTATTACAAAAGTTGATTGGGACCCACACCAAACTCAAATTCCGACAAAGTTAGATACCAAAGGCAAAGGTGTGCCATTTTATAGGCACCAAACCTAAAATAACCCTTATTATAAATATTGTCTACTTATATAACTCTCTTTGTCCCCCAAGGGTTTGTGTAATCTCTTTTTCGACTATTTTTTTCATAACTTCTTCATACGACGTGGGAATGACCTCATTCTTTTTCTGTTACCTCTGTCTTTCAGTTCCCCACAGTATACTGGAAAATTTTTAGGATTTGGACGCTTAGGAATTGGTGTTTCATCCTTATTTTCAATGTAAAGGATGACTTCCCTCTTTATGTTTGGAATCAACATACGTAGAAATGCAATTTGGATAACATGTAGAGCCTTTAAATGTATTATTTTTTACCGCAATCATTTTTTAAAAAATTTTATAATAAAAATGAGTTTATCTAGTTTATAGTTTGGTTTTAAAAAAAGGATTTCGACTTCTAACGAAGTCACTGGACTTCCTTGAGTCAATGCATCCATAATACAAGCTTTTTTCGACTCTCAAGCCTCTAGACATGTAATTTGTGCAGGAAATATTTTTTCTGAAAATTTTCTATTAAAGGGGAGTCTTTGTGTTTCCTGATTTGGTCTTGATCATAGAGTTCCGACATCTAACGAAGCCTGCGGATTTCCTTGAGTCATTTGTGTTTATGGTATTTTATTCAAATTTTTCATTGATTATCTAGCTTAAAGAAGATCCCATAATCATTGAGAAGTTATTAACGGTTGCAAAACTTATCTCCTTCTTTCCGTGTTTTATTATAGGTAATCTATGACCTTTTTAAAAGATTATAAGTTTATTATTAGAAGGGATATTTTGAGTTTGGTGCCTATAAAATGGTACACTTTCGCGTTTGGTGCCTAACTTTGTCAATATCTGAGTTTGGTGCCAAGTCAACAAATTGGCGTTGATTGACCGTGTTGACCATCCAATTTAGAGTTAAAAATGTGAAATGTCTAATAAAATTCTAACTTCCGTTTTGTTCACTAACTGCGCCCTATCTTCTACATACTCCATGTTTGAGAAATGAGAGTTGTTGATTTGCATTCACGAGGTTTTAGGTTCCACCCTTAATACCATTGCCATCTTCTTTCATTGCTAATCTCAAATCATACACTGAGCTACTGTTATTTTCTCATATGACCACCTGTTTACACAAAATTAAATCCAAAGTATAAGCATAGCTCCCTTCATTGTTTACCGGTAAATCATCCAAAATCTATCTCTCATGTAAACCCCAATAATCGTTTCCTTAAACCTTCAAACTAACCATTATTTTATTGAACAAATGAATCCATGTAAATGACCCTATTCATTTTTAAAATTAATCATTATTGTATTAATTAAATTTGTTTCCATTTTATGCAAATCCATAGTTATCATGGCAGTCAGATAAGTCAGCCTTATTTCTCCCGAACGCTTGTAACGTGTTTGGAAAATCTAGAGAAATTTCCCTACCGTTGTCCGTGTTAGTGAACTAGTTAAACTAAATAATGATTGTTTAAACAATTATTCACAAAGACACGTATTTATTTACAAAAGTTGGCGGGGGGCGAGCAACATGTTGTGCTCCAACACAGCTTGTGAACGGTCCACCAGTCATCCGTTAAGTCAACTGCTTGATTGGGACCTACACCAAACTCAAATTCCGACAAAGTTAGGTACCAAAGGCAAAGGTGTGCCATTTTATAGGCACCAAACCTAAAATAACCCTTATTATAAATATTGTCTACTTATATAACTCTCTTTGTCCCCCAAGGGTTTGTGTAATCTCTTTTTCGACTATTTTGTTCATAACTTCTTCATACGAAGTGGGAATGACGTCATTCTTTTTCTGTTACCTCTGTCTTTCAGTTCCCCACAGTATACTGGAAAATTTTTAGGATTTGGACGCTTAGGAATTGGTGTTTCACAAAGACAATTTTCAATGTAAAGGATGACTTCCCTCTTTATGTTTGGAATCAACATACGTAGAAATGCAATTTGGATAACATGTAGAGCCTTTAAATGTATTATTTTTTACCGAAATCATTTTTTAGAAAATTTTATAATAAAAATGAGTTTATCTAGTTTATAGTTTGGTTTTAAAAAAAGGATTTCGACTTCTAACGAAGTCACTGGACTTCCTTGAGTCAATGCATCCAAAATGCAAGCTTTTTTCGACTCTCAAGCCTCTAGACATGTAATTTGTGCAGGAAATATTTTTTCTGAAAATTTTCTATTAAAGGGGAGTCTTTGTGTTTCCTGATTTGGTCTTGATCATAGAGTTCCGACATCTAACGAAGCCTGCAGATTTCCTTGAGTCATTTGTGTTTATGGTATTTTATTCAAATTTTTCATTGATTATCTAGCTTAAAGAAGATCCCATAATCATTGAGAAGTTATTAACGGTTGCAAAAATTATCTCCTTCTTTCCGTGTTTTATTATAGGTAATCTATGACCTTTTTAAAAGATTATAAGTTTATTATTAGAAGGGATATTTTGAGTTTGGTGCCTATAAAATGGTACACTTTCGCGTTTGGTGCCTAACTTTGTCAATATCTGAGTTTGGTGCCAAGTCAACAAATTGGCGTTGATTGACCGTGTTGACCATCCAATTTAGAGTTAAAAATGTGAAATGTCTAATAAAATTCTAACTTCCGTTTTGTTCACTAACTGCGCCCTATCTTCTACATACTCCATGTTTGAGAAATGAGAGTTGTTGATTTTCATTCACGAGGTTTTAGGTTCCACTCTTAATACCATTGCCATCTTCTTTCATTGCTAATCTCAAATTATACACCGAGCTACTGTTATTTTCTCATATGACCACCTGTTTACACAAAATTAAATCCAAAGTATAAGCATAGCTCCCTTCATTGTTTACCGGTAAATCATCCAAAATCTATCTCTCATGTAAACCCCAATAATCGTTTCCTTAAACCTTCAAACTAACCATTATTGTATTGAACAAATGAATCCATGTAAATGACCCTATTCATTTTTCAAATTAATCATTATTGTATTAATTAAATTTGTTTCCATTTTATGTAAACCCATAGTTATCATGGCAGTCAGATAAGTCAGCCTTATTTCTCCGGAACGCTCGTAACGTGTTTGGAAAATGATCTAGAGAGATTTATTACAAAAGTTGATTGGGACCCACACCAAACTCAAATTCCGAAAAAGTTAGGTACCAAAGGCAAAGGTGTGCCATTTTATAGGCAGCAAACCAAAAATAACCCTTATTATAAATATTGTCTACTTATATAACTCTCTTTGTCCCCCAAGGGTTTGTGTAATCTCTTTTTCGACTATTTTGTTCATAACTTCTTCATACGAAGTGGGAATGACCTCATTCTTTTTCTGTTACCTCTGTCTTTCAGTTCCCCACAGTATACTGGAAAAATTTTAGGATTTGGACGCTTAGGAATTGGTGTTTCATCCTTATTTTCAATGTAAAGGATGACTTCCCTCTTTATGTTTGGAATCAACATACGTAGAAATGCAATTTGGATAACATGTAGAGCCTTTAAATGTATTATTTTTTACCGCAATCATTTTTTAGAAAATTTTATAATAAAAATGAGTTTATCTAGTTTTTAGTTTGGTCTTAAAAAAAGGATTTCGACTTCTAACGAAGTCACTGGACTTCCTTGAGTCAATGCATCCAAAATGCAAGCTTTTTTCGACTCTCAAGCCTCTAGACATGTAATTTATGCAGGAAATATTTTTTCTGAAAATTTTCTATCAAAGGGGAGTCTTTCTGTTTCCTGATTTGGTCTTGATCATAGAGTTCCGACATCTAACGAAGCCTGCGGATTTCCTTGAGTCATTTGTGTTTATGGTATTTTATTCAAATTTTTCAATGATTATCTAGCTTAAAGAAGATCCCATAATCGTTGAGAAGTTATTAACGGTTGCAAACCTTATCTCCTTCTTTCCGTGTTTTATTATAGGTAATCTATGACCTTTTTAAGAGATTATAAGTTCATTATTAGAAGGGATATTTCGAGTTTGGTGCCTATAAAATGGTACACTTTCGCGTTTGGTGCCTCACTTTGTAAATATCCGAATTTGGTGCCCAGTCAACGAATTGGCGTTGATTGACCGTGTTGACCATCCAATTTAGAGTTAAAAATTTGAAATGTCTAATAAAATTTAAACTCTGTTTTATTCACTAACTGCGCCTTATCATCTACATACTCCATGTTTGAGATATGAGAGTTGTTGATTTTCATTCACGAGGTTTTAGGTTCCACTCTTAATACCATTGCCATCTTCTTTCATTGCTAATCTCAAATTATACACTGATCTGCTTTTATTTTCTCATATGACCAACTGTTTACACAAAATTAAATCCAAAGTATAAGCATAGATCCCTTCATTGTTTACCGGTAAATCATCAAATATCTATCTCTCATGTAAACCCCAATAATCGTTTCCTTAAACATTCAAACTTACCATTATTGTATTGAACAAATGAATCCATGTAAATGACCGTATTCTTTTTTCAAATTAATCATTATTGTATTAATTAAATTTGTTTCCATTTTATGTAAATCCATAGTTATCATGGCAGTCAGATAAATCAGCCTTATTTCTCTGGAACGCTCGTAACGTGTTTGGAAAATGATCTAGAAAGATTTCCTTATCGTGGTTCGTGTTAGTGAACTAGTTAAATTAAATAATGATTGTTTAAACAATAATTCACAAAGACACTTATTTATTTACAAAAGTTGGCGGGGGGCCGAGCAACAAGTTGTGCTCCAACACAGCTTGTGAACGGTCCACCAGGCATCCGTTAAGTCAACTGCTTGGTTGGGACCCACACCAAACTCAAATTCCGACAAAGTTAGGTACCAAAGGCAAAGGTGTGCCATTTTATAGGCACCAAACTAAAAATACCCCTTATTATAAATATTGTCTACTTATATAACTCTCTTTGTCCCCCAAGGTTTTGTGTAATCTCTTTTTCGACTACTTTGCTCATAACTTCTTCATACGAAGTGGGAATGACCTCATTCTTATTCTGTTACCTCTGTCTTTCAGTTCCCCACAGTATACAGGAAAACTTTTAGGATTTGGACGCTTAGCAATTGGTGTTGCATCCTTATTTTCAATGTAAAGGATGACTTCCCTCTTTATTTTTGGAATCAACATACGTAGTAATGCAATTTGGATAACATGTAGAGCCTTTAAATGTATTATTTTTTACCGCAATCATTTTTTAGAAAATTTTATAATAAAAATGAGTTTATCTAGTTTATAGTTTGGTTTAAAAAAAAGGATTTCGACTTCTAACGAAGTCACTAGACTTCCTTGAGTCAATGCATCCAAAATGCAATCTTTTTTCGACTCTCAAGTCTCTAGACATGTAATTTGTGTAGGAAATATTTTTTCTAAAAATTTTCTTTTAAATGGGGGTCTTTCTGTTTCATGATTCGGTCTTGATCATAGAGTTCCGACATCTAACGAAGCCTGCGGACTTCCTTGAGTCATTTGTGTTTATGGTATTAAATTCAAATTTTTCAATGATTATATAGCTTAAAGAAGATCCCATAATCGTTGAGAAGTTATTAACGGTTGCAAACCTTATCTCTTTTTTTTCATGTTTTATTATAGGTAATCTATGACCTTTTTAATAGATTAGAAGTTCATTATCAGAAGGGATATTCCGAGTTTGGTGCCTATAAAATGGTACACTTTCGCGTTTGGTGCCAAACTTTGTAAATATCCGAATTTGGTGCCCAGTCAACGAATTGGCGTTGATTGACCGTGTTGACCATCCAATTTAGAGTTAAAAATGTGTAATGTCTAATAAAATTCTAAACTCCGTTTTATTCACTAACTGCACCATATCTTCTACATACTCCATGTTTGAGAAATGAGAGTTGTTGATTTTCATTCACGAGCTTTTAGGTTCCACTCTTAATACCATTGCCATCTTCTTTCATTGCTAATCTCAAATCATACATTGATCTGCTTTTATTTTCTCATATGACCACCTGTTTACACAAAATTAAATCCAAAGTATAAGCATAGCTCCCTTCATTGTTTACCGGTAAATCATCAAAAATCTATCTCTCATGTAAACCCCAATAATCGTTTCCTTAAACATTCAAACTAACCATTATTGTATTGAACAAATGAATCCATGTAAATGACCCTATTCATTTTTCAAATTAATCATTATTGCATTAATTAAAATTGTTTCCACTTAATGTAAATCCATAGTTATCATGGCAGTCAGATAAGTCAGCCTTATTTCTCTAGAACGCTCGTAACGTGTTTGGAAAATTATCTAGAGAGATTTCCCTACCGTGGTACGTAGTGAACTAGTTAAATTAAATAATGGGTGTATAAAAAATTATTCACAAAGACACGTATTTATTTACAAAAGTTTGCAGGTGGCCGAGCAACAAGTTGTGCTCCAACACAGCTTGTGAACGGTCCACTAGTCATCTGTTAAATCAACTGTTTGATTGGGACCCACACCAAACTCAAATTCCTACAAAGTTAGGTACCAAAGGCAAAGGTGTGCCATTTTATAGGCACCAAACTCAAAATACCTCTTATTATAAATATTGTCTACTTATATAACTCTCTTTGTCCCCCAAGGTTTTGTGTAATATCTTTTTCGACTATTTTTCTCATAACTTCTTCATACGAAGTGGGAATGACCTCATTCTTTTTATGTTACCTCTGTCTTTCAGTTCCCCAGAGTTTACAGGAAAATATTTAGGATTTGGACGCTTAGAAATTGGTGTTTCATCCTTATTTTCAATTTAAAGGATGACTTCCCTCTTTTAGAGTATACAGGAATTTTTTTAGGATTTGGACGCTTAGCAATTGGTGTTTCATCCTTATTTTTAATGTAAAGGATGACTTCCCTCTTTATTTTTGGAATCAACATACGTAGAAATGCAATTTGGATAACATGTAGAGCCTTTAAATGTATTATTGTTTACCACAATCATTTTTTAGAAAATTTTTGAATAAAAAAGAGTTTATCTAGTTTATAGTTTGGTTTTAGAAAAAGGATTTCGACTTCTAACGAAGTCACTGGACTTGATTGAGTCAATGCATCTAAAATGCAAGCTTTTTTCGACTCTCAAGCCTCCAGACATGTAATTTGTTCAGGAAATATTTTTTCTGAAAATTTTCTATTAAAGGGGAGTCTTTCTGTTTGATGATTTGGTCTTGATCATAGAGTTCCGACCTCTAACGAAGCCTGCGGACTTCCTTGAGTCATTTGTGTTCATGGTATTTTATAAAATATATGCGGTGATTATCTAGCTTAAAGAATCCCAGAATCGTTGAAAAGTTATTAACGGTTGCAAACCTTATCTCCTTCTTTCCATGTTTTGTTATAGGTAATCTATGATATTTTTAAGACATTAGAAGTTTATTATTAGAAGGGATATTTTGAGTTTGGTGCCTATAAAATGGCACACTTTTCCTTTTGGTGCCTAACTTTGTCAAAATCTGAGTGTGGTGCCCAGTCAACGAATTGGGTTGATTGACCGTGTTGACCATCCAATTTAGAGTTAAAAATGTGAAATGTCTAATAAATGACCCTATTCATTATTGTATTAATTAAACTTGTTTCCATTTTATGTAAATCCATAGTTATCTTGACAGTCAGATAAGGCAGCCTTATTTCTCTGGACCGCTCGTAACGTGTTTGAAAAATGCTCTAGAGAGATTTACCTATCGTCGTCCGTGTTGGTGATTAGTTAAATTAAAAAAATTATTGTTTAAACAATTATTGACAAAGACACGTATTTATTTACAAAAGTTGGCGGGGAGCAACAAGTTGTGCTCCAACACAGCTTGTGAACGGACAACCAGCCATCCGTTAAATCAACTGCTTGATTGGGATCACACAAAACTCAAATTCTGACAAAGTTAGGTACCAAAGGCAAAGGTGTGCCATGTTATAGGCACAAAACTCAAAATATCCCTTATTATAAATATTGTCTACTTATATAACTGTCTTTGTCCCCCAAGGTTTTGTGTAATAGAAAATAAAACTAAGTTTATTTAGTTTATAGTTTGTTTTTTAACAAAGGATTTCGACTTCTAACGAAGTTACTAGACTTCCTTGAGTCAATGTATCCAAAATGCAATCTTTTTGGTTCTGTTTCATGATTTGGTCTTGATCATAGAGTTCCGACATCTAACGAAGCCTTCAGACTTCCTTGAGTCATTTGTGTTTATGGTATTTTATTAAAATTTTGCAATGAGTATCTAGCTTAATGAAAATCCTAGAATCGTTGAGAAGTTATTAACGGTTTCAAACCTTATCTCCTTCTTTCCATGTTTTATTATAGGTAATATATGACCTTTTTAAGAGATTACAAGTTCAATATTAGAAGGGAAATTTTGAGTTTGGTGCCTATAAAATGGTACACTTTCGCGTTTGGTGCTTAACTTTTTCCATATCTGAGTTTGGTGCCCAGTCAATGAATTGGCGTTGATTGACCGTGTTGACCATCCAATTTAGAGTTAAAAATGTGAAATGACTAATAAAATTCAAAACTCCGGTTTATTCACTAAATGCACCTTATCTTCTACATACTCCATGTTTGAGAAAGGAGAGTTGTTTATTTTCATTCACGAGGTTTTAGGTTCCAGTTTTTAATACCATCGCCATCTTCTCATATGACCACTTGTTTACACAAAATTAAATCTAAAGTATAAGCATAGCTCCCTTCATTGTTTACCCGTAAATTATCCAAAATATATCTCTCATGTAAACCTCAATAATCGTTTCCTTAAACCTTAAAACTAACCATTATTGTATTGAACAAATGAATCCATGTAAATGACTCTATTTATTTTTCAAAATAATCATTATTATATTAATTAAATTTGTTACCTTTTTCGGTAAATCCATAGTTATCATGCCAGTTAGATTATGTTAGCCTTATTTCTCTGGAACGCTCGTAACGTGTTTGAAAAATGATCTAAAGAGATTTACCTACGAGGTACGTGTTAGTGAACTAGTTAAATTAAATAATTATTCTTTAAACAATTATTGAAAAAGGCACGTATTTATTTACAAAAGTTGTCAGGGGCCGAGCAACAAGTTTTGCTCCTACGCAGCTTGTGAACGGTGAACCAGTCATCCGATAAATCAACTGCTTGATTGGGATCCTCACCAAACTCAAATTCTGACAAAGTTAGGTACCAAAGGCAAAGGTGTGCCATTTTATAGGCACCAAACTCAAAATATCCCTTATTACAAATATTGTCTACTTATATAACTCTCTTTGTCACCCAAGGTTTTGTGTAATCTCTTTTTCGACTATTTTGCTTATAACTTCTTCATACGAAGTGGGAATGACCTCATTATTTTTCTACTACCTCTGTCTTTCGGTTCCCCACAATATACAAGAAATTTTTTAGGATTTGGACGGTTAACAATTGGTGTTTCATCCTTATTTTCAATGTAAAGGGTGACTTCCCTTTTTTTGCATAACATACGTAGAAATGAAATTTGCATAATATTTTTTACCGTATTTTTGTTTTAGAAAATTTTATTATAAAACTGAGTTTATCTAGTTCATAGTTGTTTTCAAAAAAAAAAGGATTTCGAATTCTAACGAAGTCACTAGACTTCCTTGAGTCAATGCATCCAAAATGCAAGCTTTATTCGACTCTCAAGCCTCTAGACATGTAATTTGTGACGGAATTATTTTTTCTAAACATTTTTTATTAAAGGGGAGTCTTTCTTGTTCATGATTTGGTCTTGATCATAGAGTTCCGACATCTAACGAAGCCGGCGGACTTCCTTGAGTTATTTGTGTTTATGATATTTTAATAAAATTTTGCAATGATTATCAAGCTTAAAGAAGAAACTAGAATCGTTAAGAGGTTATTCACGGTTGCAAACCTTATCTCCTTCTTTACATGTTTTATTATAGGTAATCTATGACCTTTTTAAGAGATTAGAAGTTCATTATTTGAAGAGATATTTTGAGTTTGGTGCCTATAAAATTGTACACTTTAGCGTTTGGTGCCTAACTTTGTCAAAATCTGAGTTCGGTGCCCAGTCAACGAATTGACGTTCATTGAGCGTGTTGACCATCCTATTTAGAGTTAAAATTTTGAAATGACTAATAAATTCTAAACTTCGTTTTATTCACTAACTGCACCTTATCTTCTACATACTCCATGTTTGAGAAATGAGAGTTGTTGATTTTCATTCTCGAGGTTTTAGGTCCCACTCTTAATACCATCGCCATCTTCTTCATTGCTAATCTCAAATCATAGACTGAGCTACTGTTATTTTCTCATATGACCATTAGTTTACACTAAATTAAATCCAAAGTATAAGCATAGCTTCCTTCATTTTTTTCCCGTAAATCATCCAAAATCTATTTCTCATGTAAACCCCAATAATCGTTTCCTTAAACCTTCAAACTAACCATTATTGTATTGAACAAATGAATCCATGTAATGACTCTATGCATTTTTCAAATTAATCATTATTGTATTCAATAAGTTTGTTTCCATTTTATGTAAATCCATAATTACCATGGCAATTAGATTATGTCAGCCTTATTTCTCTGGAACGCTCGTAACGTGTTTGTAAAATGCTCTAGAGAGTTTTCCCTAATGTGGTCCGTGTTAGTGAATTAGTCAAATTAAATAATTATTGTTTAAACAATTATTGACAAAGACGCTTATTTATTTACAAAAGTTGGCAGGGGGCCGAGCAACAAGTTGTGCTCCAACACAGCTTGTGAACGATCAACCAGTCATCCGTTAAGTCAACTGCTTGATTGGGATACTCACCAAACTCAAATTCTAACAAAGTTAGGTACCAAAGGAAAAGGTGTGCAATTTTATAGGCATCAAACTCAAAATATCCCTTCAAATAATGAACTTCTAATCTCTTCAAAGGGTCATAGATTACCTATAATGAAACATGTAAAGAAGGAGATAAGGTTTGAAAACCCCGAACCCCGGTCCCTGGATTATTTGATTTAACTAATTCACCAACACGGAACACATTAAGGAAATCTCTCTAGAGCATTTTTTAAACACGTTACGAGCGTTCCAGAGAAATAAGGCTGACATAATCTGATTGCCATGATAACTATGGATTTATAGAAAATGGAAACAAATTTAATTATTACAGTAATAATTAATTTGAAAAATGAATAGAGTCATTTACATGGATTCATTTTTTCAATACACTAATGGTTAGTTTGAAGGTTTAAGGAAACGATTATTGGGGTTTAAATGAGATATAGATTTTGGATGATTTACGGGTAAAAAATGAAGGGAGCTATGCTTATACGTTGGATTTAATTTTGTGTAAACTAATGGTCATATCAGAAAATAATAGTAGCTCAGTGTATGATTTGATATTAGCAATGAAAGAATATGACGAAGGTATTAAGAGTGGAACCTAAAACCTCGTGAATGAAAATCAACAACTCTCATTTCTCAAACATGGA
>NW_020621270.1:637943-706950 GCF_003573695.1 Papaver somniferum | reverse complement strand
TATGTAGAAGATAAGGTGCAGTTAGTGAATAAAACGAAGTTAGAATTTTATTAGTCATTTCACAATTTTAACTCTAAATAGGATGGTTAACACGGTCAATCAACGTCAATTCGTTGACTGGGCACCAAACTCAGATTTTGACAAAGTTAGGCACCAAACGCAAAAGTGTACAATTTTATAGGAACCAAACAAAAAATATCCGTTCAAATAATGAACTTATAATCTCTTAAAAAGGTTATAGATTACCTATAATAAAACATGTAAAGAAGGAGATAAGGTTTGCAACCGTTAATAACTTATCAACGATTCTAGGATCTTCTTTAAGCTAGAGAATCATTGCAAAATTTGAATAAAATACCATAAACACAAATGACTCAAGGAAGTCCGCAGGCTTCGTTAGATGTCGGAACTCTATGATCTAGACAAAATCATGAAACAGAAAGACTCCCCTTTAATAGAAAATGTTCACAAAAAATATTCCCGTCACAAATTACATGTCTTGAGGCTTGAGAGTCGAACAAAACTTGCATTTTGGATGCATTGACTCAAGGAAATCGAGTGACTTCGTTAGAAGTCGAAATCCTTTTTTTTAAAACCAAACTATAAACTCAGTTTTATTATAAAATTTTCTTAAAAATGATTGCAGTAAAAAATAATACATTTAAAGGCTCTACATGTTATCCAAATTGCATTTTTACGTATGTTGATTCCAAAAATAAAGAGGGAAGTCGTCCTTTACATTGAAAATAAGGATGAAACACCAATTCTTAATCGTCCAAATCATAAAAACTTTCCTTTATACTGTGGGGAACTGAAAGACAGAGTAAAAAGAAAACGAATCAAGCAGTTGACTTAACGGATGACTGGTTGACCGTTCACAAGCTGTGTTGGAGCACAACTTGTTGCTCAGCCCCCTCGCCAACTTCTGTAAATAAATACGTGTCTTTGGAAATAATTGTTTGAACAATAATTATTTAATTTAACTAGCTCACCAACACGGACCTCGGTAGGGAAATCTCTCTAGATCATTTTTCAAACACGTTACGAGCATTCCAGAGAAATAAGGCTGACTTTTCTGACTGCCATGATAACTATGGATTTACAGAAATTGGAAACAAGTTTAATTAATACAATAATGATTAATTTGAAAAATGAATAGGTTCATTTACATGGATTCATTTTTTCAATACAATAATGGTTAGTTTGAATGTTTAAGGAAACAATTATTGGGGTTTACTTGAGAGATAGATTTTGGATGATTTACCGGTAAACAATGAAGGGAGCTATGCTTATACTTTGGATTTAATTTTGTGTAAACAGGTGGTCATATGAGAAAATAACAGTTGCTCAGTGTATGATTTGAGATTAGCAATGAAAGAAGATGGCAATGGTATTAAGAGTGGAACCTAAAACCTCGTGAATGAAAATCAACAACTCTCATTTCTCAAACATGGAGTATGTAGAAGATAGGGCGCAGTTAGTGAATAAAACAGAGTTTAGAATTTTATTAGACATTTCACATTTTTAACTCTAAATTGGATGGTCAACACGGTCAATCAACGCCAATTCGTTGACTGGGCACCAAACTCAGATATTGACAAAGTTAGGCACAAAACGCGAAAGTGTACCATTTTATAGGCACCAAACTCGAAATATCCCTTCTAATAATGAACTTCTAATATATTAAAAAGGTCATAGATTACCTATAATAAAACATGGAAAGAAGGAGATAAGGTTTCCAACCGTTAATAACTTCTCAACGATTATGGGATCTTCTTTAAGCTAGATAATCATGGAAAAATTTGAATAAAATACCATAAACACAAATGACTCAAGGAAGTCCGCAGGCTTCGTTAGATGTCGGAACTCTATGATCAAGACCAAACCATGAAACAGAAAGACTCCCCTTTAATAAAAAAAATTCAGAAAAAATATTTCCTGCACAAATTACATGTCTAGAGGCTTGAGAGTCGAAAAAAGCTTGCATTTTGGATGCATTGACTCAAGGAAGTCCAGTGATTTCGTTAGAAGTCGAAACACTTTTTTTAAAACCAAACTATAAACTAGATAAACTCATTTTTATTACTAAATTTTCTAAAAAATGATTGTGGTAAACAATAATACATTTAAAGGCTCTACATTTTATCCAAATTGCATTTCTACGTATGTTGATTCCAAAAATAAAGAGGGAAGTCATCCTTTACATTAAAAATAAGGATGAAACACCAATTTCTAAGCGTCCAAATCCTAAAAAAAATTATGTATACTATGGGGAACTGAAAGACAGAGGTAACAGAAAAATAATGAGGTCACTCCCACTTCGTATGAAGAAGTTATGAGCAAAATAGTCGAAGAAGAGATTACACAAAACCTTGGGGGACAAAGAGATTTATATAAGTAGAAAACATTTATAATAAGGGGTATTTTGAGTTTGGTTCCTATAAAATGGCACACCTTTGCCTTTGGCACCTAACTTTGTCGGAATTTGAGTTTGGTGTGGGTCCCAACCAAGCAGTTGACTTAACGGATGACTGGTGGACCGTTCACAAGCTGTGTTGGAGGACAACTTGTTGCTCGGCCCCCGCCAACTTTTGTAAATGAATACGTGTCCTTGTGAATAATTGTTTAAGAAATCATTATTTAATTTAACTAGTTCACTAACACGGACCACGATAGGGAAATCTCTCTAGATCATTTTCCAAACACGTTACGAGCGTTCCAGAGAAATAAGGCTGACTTATCTGACAGCCATGATAACTATGGATTTACATAAAATGGAAACAAATTTAATTAATACAATAATGATTAATTTGAAAAATGAATAGGGTCATTTACATGGATTCATTTGTTCAATACAATAATGGTTAGTTTGAAGGTTTAAAAAAACGATTATTGGGGTTTACATGAGAGATAGATTTTGGATGATTTATGGGTAAACAATGAAGGGAGCTATGCGTATACTTTGGATTTAATTTTGTGTAAACAGGTGGTCATATGAGAAAATAACAGTATCTCAGTGTAGGATTTGAGATTAGCAATGAAAGAAGATGGCAATGGTATTAAGAGTGGAACCTAAAACCTCGTGAATGAAAATCAACAACTCTCATTTCTAAAACATGGAGTATGTAGAAGATAAGGCGCAGTTAGTGAATAAAACGGAGTTTAGAATTTTAGTGGACATTTAACATTTTTAACTCTAAATTGGATGGTCAACACGGTGTCAATCAACACCAGTTCGTTGACTGGGCACCAAACTAAGATATTGACAAAGTTAGGTACCAAACGCGAAAGTGTACCATTTTATAGGCAACAAACTCGAAATATCCCTTCTAATAATGAACTTATAATCTCTTAAAAACGTCATAGATTACCTATAATAAAACATGGAAAGAAGGAGATAAGGTATGCAACCGTTAATAACTTTTCAACGATTATGGGATCTTCTTTAAGCTAGATAAGCATCGCAAAAATTGAATAAAATACCATAAACACAAATGACTCAAGGAAGTCCGCAGGCTTCGTTAGATGTCAGAACTCTATGATCAAGACGAAATTATGCAACAGAAAGACTCCCCTTTAATAAAAAATTTCAGAAAAAATATTTCCTGCACAAATTACATGTCTAGAGGCTTGATAGTTGAAAAAAGCTTGCATTTTGGATGCATTGACTCAAGGAAGTCCAGTGAATTCGTTAGAAGTCGAAATCCTTTTTTTAAAACCAAACTATAAACTAGATAAACTCATTTTTATTATAAAATTTTCTAAAAAAAGATTGTGGTGAAAAATAATACATTTAAAGGCTCTACATGTTATCCAAATTGCATTTCTACGTATGTTGATTCCAAAAATAAAGAGGGAAGTCATCCTTTGCATTGAAAATAAGGATGAAACACCAATTGCTAAGCGTCCAAATCCTAAAAATTTTCCTGTATACTGTGGGGAACTGAAAGACAGAGGTAACAGAAAAAGAATGAGGTCACTCCCACTTCGTATGAAGAAGTTATAAGCAAAATAGTCGAAAAAGAGATTACAAAAAACCTTGGGGGAGAAAGAGAGTTATATAAGTAGACAATATTTATAATAAGGGGTATTTTGAGTTTGGTGCCTATAAAATGGCACACCTTTGCCTTTGGTACCTAACTTTGTCGGAATTTGAGTTTGGTGTGGGTCCCAACCAAGCAGTTGACTCAACGGATGACTGGTGGACCGTTCACAAGCTGTGTTGGAGCACAACTTGTTGCTCGGCCCCCCACCAACTTTTGTAAATAAATACGTGTCTTTGTGAATAATTGTTTTAACAATCAATATTTAATTCAACTAGTTCAGTAACACGGACCACGGTAGGGAAATCTCTCTAGATCATTTTCCAAACACGTTACGAGCGTTCCAGAGAAATAAGGACGACTTATCTGACTGCCATGATAACTATGGATTTACATAAAATGTAAACAAATTTAATTAATACAATAATGATTAATTTGGAAAATGAATAGAGTCATTTACATGGATTCATTTGTTCAATATAATAATGGTTAGTTTGAAGGTTTAAGGAAACGATTATTGGGGTTTACATTAGAGATAGATTTTGGATGATTTGCGGGTAAACAATGAAGGGAGCTATGCTCGTACTTTGGATTTAATTTTGTGTAAACAGGTGGTCATATGAGAAAATAACAGTAGCTCAGTGTATGATTTGAGATTCGCAATGAAAGAAGATGGCAATGGTATTAAGAGTGGAACCTAAAACCTCGTGAATGAAAATCAACAACTCTCATTTTTCAAACATGGAGTATGTAAAAGATAAGGCGCAGTTAGTGAATAAAACAGAGTTTAGAATTTTATTAGACATTTAGCATTTGTAAATCTAAATTGGATGGTCAACACGGTGTTAATCAACGCCTATTCGTTGACTTGGCACCAAACTCAGATATTGACAAAGTTAGGCACCAAACGCGAAAGTGTACCATTTTATAGGCACCAAACTCGAAATATCCCTTCTAATAATGAACTTATAATCTCTTAAAAAGGTCATAGATTACCTATAATAAAACATGGAAAGAAGAAGATAAGGTTTGAAACCGTTAATAACTTCTTAATGATTATAGGATCTTCTTTAAGCTAGATAATCATTGCAAATTTTAATAAAATACCATAAACACAAATGACTCAAGGAAGTCCGCAGGCTTCGTTAGATGCCGGAACTCTATGATCAAGACGAAATCATGAAACATAAAGACTCCCCTTTAATAAAAAAAATTCAGAAAAAATATTTCTTGCACAAATTACATGTCTAGAAGCTTGAGATTCGAAAAAAGCTTGCATTTTGGATGCATTGACTCAAGGAAATCCAGTGACTTCGTTAGTAGTCGAAATCCTTTTTTTAAAACCAAACTATAAACTAGATAAACTCATTTTTATTATGAAATTTTCTAAAAAATGATGATGGTAAAAAATAATACATTTAAAGGCTCTACATGTTATCAAAATTGCATTTCTACGTATTTTGATTCCAAAAATAAAGAGCGGAGAAATCCTTTACATTGAAAATAAGGATGAAACACCAATTGCTAAGCTTCCAAATCCTAAAAATTTTCCTGTATACTGTGGGGAACTGAAAGAAAGAGGTAACAAAAAAAGAATGAGGTCATTCCCACTTCGTATGAAGAAGTTATGAGCAAAATAGTCAAAAAAGAGATTACACAAAACCTTGGGGGACAAAGAGAGTTATATAAGTAGAAAATATTTATAATAAGGGTTATTTTGAGTTTGGTGCCTATAAAATGGCACACCTTTTCCTTTGGTACCTAACTTTGTCGGAATTTGAGTTTGGTGTGGGTCCCAACCAAGCAGTTGACTCAACGGATGACTGGTGGACCGTTCACAAGCTGTGTTGGAGCACAACTTGTTGCTCGCCCCACCGCCAACTTTTGTAAATAAATACGTGTCTTTGTGAATAATTTTTTAAACAATCATTATTTAATTTAACTAGTTCACTAACACGGACCACGGTAGGGAAATCTCTCTAGATCATTTTCCAAACATGTTACGAGCGTTCCTGAGAAATAAGGCTGACTTATCTGACTGCCATGATAACTATGGATTTACACAAAATGGAAACAAATTTAATTAATACAATAATGATTAGTTTGAAAAATGAATAGGGTCATTTACATGGATTCATTCGTTCAATACAATAATGGTTAGTTTGAAAGTTTAAGGAAACGATTATTGGGGTTTACATGAGAGATAGATTTTGGATGATTTACGGGTAAACAATGAAGGGATCTATGCTTATACTTTGGATTTAATTTTGTGTAAACAGGTGGTCATATGAGAAAATAACATTAGCTCAGTGTATGATTTGAGATTAGCAATGAAAGAAGATGGCAATGGTATTAAGAGTGGAACCTAAAACCTAGTGAATGAAATTCAACAACTCTCATTTCTCAAACATGGAGTATGTAGAAGATAAGGCGCAGTTAGTGAATAAAACGGAGTTGAGAATTTTATTAGACATTTAACATTTGTAACTCTAAACTGGATGGTCAACATGGTGTCAATCAACGCCTATTCATTGACTGGGCACCAAACTCAGATATTGACAAAGTTAGGCACCAAACGCGAAAGTTTACCATTTTATAGGCACCAAACTCGAAATATCCCTTCTAATAATGAACTTCTAATCTCTTAAAAAGGTCATAGATTACCCATAATAAAACATGGAAAGAAGGAGATAAGGTTTGCAACCGTTAATAACTTCTCAATGATTATGGGATCTTCTTTAAGCTAGATAATCATTGCAAAATTTGAATAAAATACCATAAACACAAATGACTCAAGGAAGTCCGCAGGTTTCGTTAGATGTCGGAATTCTATGATCAAGACCAAATCATGAAACAGAAAGACTCCCCTTTAATAAAAAAATTTCAGAAAAAATATTTCCTGCACAAATTACATTTAGAGGCTTGAGAGTCGAAAAAAGCTTGCATTTTGGATGCATTGACTCAAGGAAGTCCAGTGACTTCGTTAGAAGTCGAAATCCTTTTATTTAAAACCAAACTATAAACTTTATAAAATCATTTTTATTATAAAATTTTCTAAAAAATTATTGTGGTAAAAAATAATACATTTAAAGGCTCTACATGTTATCTAAATTGATTTCTACGTATGTTGATTCCAAAAATAAAGAGGGAAGTCATCATTTACATTGAAAAATAAGGATGAAACACCAATTGCTAAGCGTCCAAATCCTAAAAATTTCCTGTATACTGTAGGGAACTGAAAGACAGAGGTAACAGAAAAAGAATGAGGTCACTCCCACTTCGTATGAAGAAGTTATGAGCAAAATAGTCGAAAAAGAGATTACAAAAAACCTTGGGGGAGAAAGAGAGTTATATAAGTAGACAATATTTATAATAAGGGGTATTTTGAGTTTGGTGCCTATAAAATGGCACACCTTTGCCTTTGGTACCTAACTTTGTCGGAATTTGAGTTTGGTGTGGGTTCCAACCAAGCAGTTGACTCAACGGATGACTGGTGGACCGTTCACAAGATGTGTTGGAGCACAACTTGTTGCTCGGCCCCCCACCAACTTTTTTAAATAAATACGTGTCTTTGTGAATAATTGTTTAAACAATCAATATTTAATTTAACTAGTTCAGTAACACGGACCACGGTAGGGAAATCTCTCTAGATCATTTTCCAAACACGTTACGAGCGTTCCAGAGAAATAAGGACGACTTATCTGACTGCCATGATAACTATGGATTTACATAAAATGGAAACAAATTTAATTATTACAATAATGATTAATTTGGAAAATGAATAGAGTCATTTACATGGATTCATTTGTTCAGTATAATAATGGTTAGTTTGAAGGTTTAAGGAAACGATTATTGGGGTTTACATTAGAGATAGATTTTGGATGATTTGCGGGTAAACAATGAAGGGAGCTATGCTCATACTTTGGATTTAATTTTGTGTAAACAGGTGGTCATATGAGAAAATAACAGTAGCTCAGTGTATGATTTGAGATTAGCAATGAAAGAAGATGGCAATGGTATTAAGAGTGGAACCTAAAACCTCGTGAATGAAAATCAACAACTCTCATTTTTCAAACATGGAGTATGTAGAAGATAAGGCGCAGTTAGTGAATAAAACAGAGTTTAGAAATTTATTAGACATTTAGCATTTGTAAATCTAAATTGGATGGTCAACACGGTGTCAATCAACGCCTATTCGTTGACTGGGCGCCAAACCTAGATATTGACAAAGTAAGGCACCAAACGTGAAAGTGTACCATTTTATTGGCACCAAACTCGAAATATCCCTTCTAATAATGAACTTCTAATCTCTTAAAAAGGTCATTGATTACCTATAATAAAACATGAAAAGAAGGATATAAGGTTTGCAACCGTTAATAACTTCTCAACGATTATGAGATCTTCTTTAAGCTAGACAATCATTGCAAAATTTGAATAAAATACCATAAACACAAATGACTCAAGGAAGTCCGCAGGCTTCGTTATATGTCGGAACTCTATGATCAAGACCAAATCATGAAACAGAAAGACTCCCCTTTAATAGAAAATTTTCAGAAAAAATATTTCCTGCACAAATTACATCTAGAGGCTTGAGAGTCGAAAAAAGCTTGCATTTTGGATGCATTGACTCAAGGAAGTCCAGTGACTTCGTTAGAAGTCGAAATCCTTTTTTTTAAAACCAAACTATAAACTATATAAACTCATTTTTATTATAAAATTTTCTAAAAAATTATTGTGGTAAAAAATAATACATTTAAAGGCTCTACATGTTATCTAAATTGCATTTCTACGTATGTTGATTCCAAAAATAAAGAGGGAAGTCATCATTTACATTGAAAAATAAGGATGAAACACCAATTGCTAAGCGTCCAAATCCTAAAAAATTTCCTGTATATTGTGGGGAACTGAAAGACAGAGGTAACAGAAAAAGAATGAGGTCATTCCCACTTCGTATGAAGAAGTTATGAGAAAAATAGTCGAAAAAGAGATTACACAAAACCTTGGGGGACAAAGAGAGTTATATAAGTAGACAATATTTATAATAAGGTGTATTTTGAGTTTGGTGCCTATAAAATGCACACCTTTTCCTTTGGTACCTAACTTTGTCGGAATTTGAGTTTGGTGTGGGTCCCAACCAAGCAGTTGACTTAACGGATGACTGGTGGACCGTTCACAAGCTGTGTTGGAGCACAACTTTATGCTCGGCTCCCCGCCAACTTTTGTAAATAAATACGTGTCTTTGAGAATAATTGTTTAAACAATCATTATTTAATTTAACTAGTTCAGTAATACAGACCACGTTAGGGAAATATCTCTAGATCATTTTCCAAACACGTTACGAGCGTTCCAGAGAAATAAGGCTGACTTATCTGACTTCCATGATAACTATGGATTTACATAAAATGGAAACAAATTTAATTAATACAATAATGATTAATTTGAAAAATTTATAGGGTAATTTACATGGATTCATTTGTTCAACACAATAATGGTTAGTTTGAAGGTTTAAGGAAACGATTATTGGGGTTTACATGAGAGATAGACTTTGGATAATTTACGGGTAAACAATGAAGGGAGCTATGCTTATATTTTGGATTTAATTTTGTGTAAACAGGTGGTCATATGATAAAATAACAGTAGCTCAGTGTATGATTTGAGATTATAAACGAAAGAAGATGGCAATGGTATTAAGAGTGGAACCTAAAACCTCGTGAATCAAAATCAACAACTCTCATTTCTCAAACATGGAGTATGTAGAAGATAAGGCGTAGTTAGTGAATAAAACGGAGTTTAGAATTTTATTAGATATTTAACATTTTTAACTCTAAATTGGATGGTCAACACAGTGTAAGTCAACGCCAATTCGTTGACTGGGCACCAAATTCAGATAATTACAAAGTTAGGCACCAAACGCGAAAGTGTACCATTTTATTGGCACCAAACTCGAAATATCCCTTCTAATAATGAACTTCTAATCTATTAAAAAGGTCATAGATTACCTATAATAAAACATGGAAAGACGGAGATAAGATTTGCAACCGTTAATAACTTCTCAACGATTATGGGATCTTCTTTAAGCTAGATAATCATTGCAAAATTTGAATTAAATACCATAAACACAAATGACTCAAGGAAGTCCGCAGGCTTCGTTAGATGTCGGAACTCTATGATCAAGACCAAATTATGAAACAGAAAGACTCCCCTTTAATAGAAAATTTTCAGAAAAAATATTTCCTGCACAAATTACATGTCTAGAGGCTTGAGAGTCGAGAAAAGCTTGCATTTTGGATGCATTGACTCAAGGAAGTCCAGTGACTTCGTTAGAAGTCGAAATCCTTTTTTTTAAAACCAAACTATAAACTATATAAACTCATTTTTATTATAAAATTTTCTAAAAAATTATTGTGGTAAAAAATAATACATTTAAAGGCTCTACATGTTATCTAAATTGCATTTCTACGTATGTTGATTCCAAAAATAAAGAGGGAAGTCATCATTTACATTGAAAAATAAGGATGAAACACCAATTGCTAAGCGTCCAAATCCTAAAAATTTTCCTGTATACTGTGGGGAACTGAAAGACAGAGGTAACAGAAAAAGAATGAGGTCATTCCCACTTCGTATGAAGAAGTTATGAGAAAAATGGTCGAAAAAGAGATTACACAAAACCTTGGGGGACAAAGAGAGTTATATAAGTAGACAATATTTATAATAAAGCGTATTTTGAGTTTGGTGCCTATAAAATGGCACACCTTTTCCTTTGGTACCTAACTTTGTCGGAATTTGAGTTTGGTGCGGGACCCAACCAAGCAGTTGACTTAACGGATGACTGGTGGACCGTTCACAAGCTGTGTTGGAGCACAACTTGTTGCTCGGCCCCCCGCCAACTTTTGTAAATAAATACGTGTCTTTGTGAATAATTGTTTAAACAATCATTATTTAATTTAACTAGTTCAGTAAAACGGACCATGGTAGGGAAATCTCTCTAGGTCATTTTCCAAACACGTTACGAGCGTTGCAGAGAAATAAAGCTGACTTATCTGACTGCCATGATAACTATGGATTTACATAAAATGGAAACAAATTTAATTAATACAATAATGAATAATTTGAAAAATGAATAGGGTCATTTACATGGATTCATTTGTTCAATACAATAATGGTTAGTTTGAAGGTTTAAGGAAACGATTATTGGGGTTTACATGAGAGATAGACTTTGGATAATTTACGGGTAAACAATGAAGGGAGCTATGCTTATATTTTGGATTTAATTTTGTGTAAACAAATGGTCATATGATAAAATAACAGTAGCTCAGTGTATGATTTGAGATTAGAAACGAAAGAAGATGGCAATGGTATTAAGAGTGGAACCTAAAACCTCGTGAATGAAAATCAACAACTCTCATTTCTCAAACATGGAGTATGTAGAAGATAAGGCGTAGTTAGTGAATAAAACGGAGTTTAGAATTTTATTAGATATTTAACATTTTTAACTCTAAATTGGATGGTCAACACAGTGTAAGTCAACGCCAATTCGTTGACTGGGCACCAAATTCAGATAATTACAAAGTTAGGCACCAAACGCGAAAGTGTACCATTTTATTGGCACCAAACTCGAAATATCCCTTCTAATAATGAACTTCTAATCTATTAAAAATGTCATAGATTACCTATAATAAAACATGGAAAGACGGAGATAAGATTTGCAACTGTTAATAACTTCTCAATGATTATGGGATCTTCTTTAAGCTAGATAATCATTGCAAAATTTGAATAAAATACCATAAAAACAAATGACTCAAGGAAGTCCACATGCTTCGTTAGATGTCGGAACTCTATGATCAAGACCAAATTATGAAACAGAAAGACTCCCCTTTAATAGAAAATTTTCAGAAAAAATATTTCCTGCACAAATTACATGTCTAGAGGCTTGAGAGTCGAAAAAAGCTTGCATTTTGGATGCATTGACTCAAGGAAGTCCAGTGACTTCGTTAGAAGGCGAAATCCTTTTTTTTAAAACCAAACTATAAACTAGATAAACTCATTTTTATTATAAGATTTTCGAAAAAATTATTGTGGTAAAAAATAATACATTTAAAGGCTCTACATGTTATCTAAATTGCATTTCTACGTATGTTGATTCCAAAAATAAAGAGGGAAGTCATCATTTACATTGAAAAATAAGGATGAAACACCAATTGCTAAGCGTCCAAATCCTAAAAAATTTCCTGTATACTGTGGGGAACTGAAGGACGGAGGTAACAGAAAAAGAATGAGGTCATTCCCACTTCGTATGAAGAAGTTATGAGAAAAATAGTCGAAAAAGAGATTACACAAAACTTTGGGGGACAAAGAAAGTTATATAAGTAGACAATATTTATAATAAGGGGTATTTTGAGTTTGGTGCCTATAAAGTGGCACATCTTTTCCTTTGGTACCTAACTTTGTCGGAATTTGAGTTTGGTGTGGGTCCCAACCAAGCAGTTGACTTAACGGATGACTGGTGGACCGTTCACAATCTTTGTTGGAGCACAACTTGTTGCTCGGCCCCCAGCCAACTTTTGTAAATAAATATGTGTCTTTTGTGAATAATTGTTTAAACAATCATTATTTAATTTAACTAGTTCAGTAAAACGGACCATGGTTGGGAAATCTCTCTAGATCATTTTCCAAACACGTTACGAGCGTTGCAGAGAAATAAAGCTGACTTATCTGACTGCCATGATAACTATGGATTTACATAAAATGGAAACAAATTTAATTAATACAATAATGAATAATTTGAAAAATGAATAGGGTCATTTACATGGATTCATTTGTTCAGTACAATAATGGTTAGTTTGAAGGTTTAAGGAAACGATTATTGGGGTTTACATGAGAGATAGACTTTGGATAATTTACGGGTAAACAATGAAGGGAGCTATGCTTATATTTTGGATTTAATTTTGTGTAAACAGGTGGTCATATGATAAAATAACAGTAGCTCAGTGTATGATTTGAGATTAGAAACGAAAGAAGATGGCAATGGTATTAAGAGTGGAACCTAAAACCTCGTGAATCAAAATCAACAACTCTCATTTCTCAAACATGGAGTATGTAGAAGATAAGGCGTAGTTAGTGAATAAAACGGAGTTTAGAATTTTATTAGATATTTAACATTTTTAACTCTAAATTGGATGGTCAACACAGTGTAAGTCAACGCCAATTCGTTGACTGGGCACCAAATTCAGATAATTACAAAGTTAGGCACCAAACGCGAAAGTGTACCATTTTATTGGCACCAAACTCGAAATATCCCTTCTAATAATGAACTTCTAATCTATTAAAAAGGTCATAGATTACCTATAATAAAACATGGAAAGACGGAGATAAGATTTGCAACCGTTAATAACTTCTCAACGATTATGGGATCTTCTTTAAGCTAGATAATCATTGCAAAATTTGAATAAAATACCATAAACACAAATGACTCAAGGAAGTCTGCAGGCTTCGTTAGATGTAGGAACTCTATGATCAAGACAAAATTATGAAACAGAAAGACTCCCCTTTAATAGAAAATTTTCAGAAAAAATATTTCCTGCACAAATTACATGTCTAGAGGCTTGAGAGTCGAAAAAAGCTTGCATTTTGGATGCATTGACTCAAGGAAGTCCAGTGACTTCGTTAGAAGTCGAAATCCTTTTTTTTTAAAACCAAACTATAAACTATATAAACTCATTTTTATTATAAAATTTTCTAAAAAATTATTGTGGTAAAAAATAATACATTTAAAGGCTCTACATGTTATCTAAATTGCATTTCTACGTATGTTGATTCCAAAAATAAAGAGGGAAGTCATCATTTACATTGAAAAATAAGGATGAAACACCAATTGCTAAGCGTCCAAATCCTAAAAATTTTCCTGTATACTGTGGGGAACTGAAAGACGGAGGTAACAGAAAAAGAATGAGGTCATTCCCACTTCGTATGAAGAAGTTGTGAGAAAAATAGTCGAAAAAGAGATTACACAAAACTTTGGGGGACAAAGAAAGTTATATAAGTAGGCAATATTTATAATAAGGGGTATTTTGAGTTTGGTGCCTATAAAATGGCACACCTTTTCATTTGGTACCTAACTTTGTCGGAATTTGAGTTTGGTGTGGGTCCCAACCAAGCAGTTGACTTAACGGATGACTGGTGGACCGTTCACAATCTTTGTTGGAGCACAACTTGTTGCTCGGCCCCCAGCCAACTTTTGTAAATAAATATGTGTCTTTTGTGAATAATTGTTTAAACAATCATTATTTAATTTAACTAGTTCAGTAAAACGGACCATGGTTGGGAAATCTCTCTAGATCATTTTCCAAACACGTTACGAGCGTTGCAGAGAAATAAAGCTGACTTATCTGACTGCCATGATAACTATGGATTTACATAAAATGGAAACAAATTTAATTAATACAATAATGAATAATTTTAAAAATGAATAGGTTCATTTACATGGATTCATTTGTTCAGTACAATAATGGTTAGTTTGAAGGTTTAAGGAAACGATTATTGGGGTTTACATGAGAGATAGACTTTGGATAATTTACGGGTAAACAATGAAGGGAGCTATGCTTATATTTTGGATTTAATTTTGTGTAAACAGGTGGTCATATGATAAAATAACAGTAGCTCAGTGTATGATTTGAGATTAGCAACGAAAGAAGATGGCAATGGTATTAAGAGTGGAACCTAAAACCTCGTGAATGAAAATCAACAACTCTCATTTCTCAAACATGGAGTATGTAGAAGATAAGGCGCAGTTAGTGAATAAAACGGAGTTTAGAATTTTATTAGACATTTCACATTTTTAACCCAAAATTGGATGGTCAACACGGTGTCAATCAACGCCAATTCATTGACTGGGCACCAAACTCAGATATTGACAAAGTTAGGCACCAAACGCGAAAGTGTACCATTTTATAGGCACCAAACTCGAAATATTCCTTCTAATAATGAACTTCTAATCTCTTAAAAAGGTCATAGATTACCTATAATAAAACATGGAAAGAAGGAGATAAGGTTTGCAACCGTTAATAACTTCTCAAAGATTATGTGATCTTCTTTAAGCTAGATAATCATTGCAAAATTTAAATAAAATACCATAAACACAAATGACTCAAGGAAGTCCGCAGAATTCGTCAGATGTCGGAACTCTATGATCAAGACCAAATCATGAAACAGAAAGACTCCCCTTTAATAAAAAAATTCAGAAAAAATATTTCCTGCACAAATTACATGTCTAGAGGCTTGAGAGTCGAAAAAAGCTTGCATTTTGGATGCATTGACTCAAGGAAGTCCAGTGACTTCGTTAGAAGTCGAAATCCGTTTTTTAAAACCAAACTATAAACTAGATAAACTCATTTTTATTATAAAATTTTTAAAAAATGGTTGTGGTAAAAAATAATACATTTAAAGGCTCTACATGTTATCCAAATTTCATTTCTACGTATGTTGATTCCAAAAATAAAGAGGGAAGTCATCCTTTACATTGAAAATAAGGATGAAACACCAATTGCTAAGCGTCCAAATCCTAAATATTTTCCTGTATACTATGGGGAACTGAAAGACAGAGGTAATAGAAAAAGAATGAGGTCATTCCCACTTCGTATGAACAAGCTATGAGCAAAATAGTCGAAAAAGAGATTACACAAAACCTTGGGGGACAAAGAGAGTTTTATAAGTAGACAATATTTATAATAAGGGGTATTTTGATTTTGGTGCCAATAAAATGGCACACCTTTTCCTTTGGTACCTACTTTGTCGGAATTTGAGTTTGGTGTGGGTCCCAACCCAGCAGTTGACTTAACGGATGACTGGTGGACCGTTCACAAGCTGTGTTGGAGCACAACTTGTTGCTCGACCCCCCGCAAACTTTTGTAAATAAATATGTGTCTTTTGTGAATAATTGTTTAAACAATCATTATTTAATTTAACTAGTTCAGTAAAACGGACCATGGTTGGGAAATCTCTCTAGATCATTTTCCAAACACGTTACGAGCGTTGCAGAGAAATAAAGCTGACTTATCTGACTGCCATGATAACTATGGATTTACATAAAATGGAAACAAATTTAATTAATACAATAATGAATAATTTGAAAAATGCATAGGGTCATTTACATGGATTCATTTGTTCAGTACAATAATGGTTAGTTTGAAGGTTTAAGGAAACGATTATTGGGGTTTACATGAGAGATAGACTTTGGATAATTTACGGGTAAACAATGAAGGGAGCTATGCTTATATTTTGGATTTAATTTTGTGTAAACAGGTGGTCATATGATAAAATAACAGTAGCTCAGTGTATGATTTGAGATTAGCAACGAAAGAAGATGGCAATGGTATTAAGAGTGGAACCTAAAACCTCGTGAATGAAAATCAACAACTCTCATTTCTCAAACATGGAGTATGTAGAAGATAAGGCGCAGTTAGTGAATAAAACGGAGTTTAGAATTTTATTAGACATTTCACATTTTTAACCCAAAATTGGATGGTCAACACGGTGTCAATCAACGCCAATTCATTGACTGGGCACCAAACTCAGATATTGACAAAGTTAGGCACCAAACGCGAAAGTGTACCATTTTATAGGCACCAAACTCGAAATATTCCTTCTAATAATGAACTTCTAATCTCTTAAAAAGGTCATAGATTACCTATAATAAAACATGGAAAGAAGGAGATAAGGTTTGCAACCGTTAATAACTTCTCTAAGATTATGTGATCTTCTTTAAGCTAGATAATCATTGCAAAATTTAAATAAAATACCATAAACACAAATGACTCAAGGAAGTCCGCAGAATTCGTCAGATGTCGGAACTCTATGATCAAGACCAAATCATGAAACAGAAAGACTCCCCTTTAATAAAAAATTTCAGAAAAAATATTTCCTGCACAAATTACATGTCTAGAGGCTTGAGAGTCGAAAAAAGCTTGCATTTTGGATGCATTGACTCAAGGAAGTCCAGTGACTTCGTTAGAAGTCGAAATCCGTTTTTTAAAACCAAACTATAAACTAGATAAACTCATTTTTATTATAAAATTTTTAAAAAATGGTTGTGGTAAAAAATAATACATTTAAAGGCTCTACATGTTATCCAAATTTCATTTCTACGTATGTTGATTCCAAAAATAAAGAGGGAAGTCATCCTTTACATTGAAAATAAGGATGAAACACCAATTGCTAAGCGTCCAAATCCTAAATATTTTCCTGTATACTATGGGGAACTGAAAGACAGGTAATAGAAAAAGAATGAGGTCATTCCCACTTCGTATGAACAAGCTATGAGCAAAATAGTCGAAAAAGAGATTACACAAAACCTTGGGGGACAAAGAGAGTTTTATAAGTAGACAATATTTATAATAAGGGGTATTTTGATTTTGGTGCCTATAAAATGGCACACCTTTTCCTTTGGTACCTACTTTGTCGGAATTTGAGTTTGGTGTGGGTCCCAACCCAGCAGTTGACTTAACGGATGACTGGTGGACCGTTCACAAGCTGTGTTGGAGCACAACTTGTTGCTCGACCCCCCGCAAACTTTTGTAAATAAATATGTGTGTTTGTGAATAATTGTTTAAACAATCATTATTTAATTTAACTAGTTCACTAACACGGACTACGGTAGGGAAATCTCTCTAGACCATTTTCCAAACACGTTACGAGCGTTCCAGAGAAATAAGGCTGACATATCTAACTTTCATGATAACTATGGATTTACATAAAATGGAAACAAATTTAATTAATACAATAATGATTAATTTGAAAAATGGATAGGGTCATTTACATGGATTCATTTGTTCTATACAATAATAGTTCGTTCGAAGGTTTAAGGAAACGATTATTGGGGTTTAGATGAGAGATAGATTTTGGATGATTTATCGGTAAACAATGAAGGGAGCTATGCTTATATTTTGGATTTAATTTTGTGTAAACAGGTGGTCATATGAGAAAATAACAGTAGCTCAGTGTAAGATTTGAGATTAGCAACGAAAGAAGATGGCAATGGTATTAAGAGTGGAACCTAAAACCTCGTGAATGAAAATCAACAAATCTCATTTCTCAAACATGGAGTATGTAGAAGATAGGGCGCAGTTAGTGAATAAAATGGAGTTTAGAATTTTATTAGACATTAAACATTTTTAACTCTAAATTGGATGGTCAACACGGTCAATCAACGCTAATTCGTTGACTGGGCACCAAACCCAGATATTGACAAAGTGACGCACCAAACGCGGAAGTGTACCATTTTATAGGCACCAAACTCGAAATATCCCTTCTAATAATGAACTTCTAATGTTTTAAAAAGGTCATAGATTACCTATAATAAAACATGGAAAGAAGGAGATAAGGTTTTCAACCATTAATAACTTCTCAACCATTATGGGATCTTCTTTAAGCTAGATAATCATTGCAAAATTTGAATAAAATACCATAAACACAAATGACTCAAGGAAGTCCGCAGGCTTCGTTAGATGTCGGAACTCTATGATCAAGACCAAATCATGAAACAGAAAGACTCCCCTTTAATATAAAATTTTCAGAATAAATATTTCCTGCACAAATTACATGTCTAGAGGCTTGAGAGTCGAAAAAAGCATGCATTTTGGATGCATTGACTCAAGGAAGTCCAGTGTCTTCGTTAGAAGCCGAAATCCTTTTTTTAAAACCAAACTATAAACTAGATAAACTCATTTTTATTATAAATTTTTTCTAAAAAATGATTGTGGCAAAAAATAATACATTTAAAGGCTCTACATGTTATCCGAATTGCATTTCTACGTATGTTGATTCCAAAAATAAAGAGGGAAGTCATCCTTTACATTGAAAATGAGGATGAAACACCAATTGTTAAGCGTCCAAAACCTAAATTGTTTTCTTGTATACTGTGGGGAACTGAAAGACAGAGGTAACAGAAAAAGAATGAGGTCATTCCCACTTCGTATGAAGAAGTTATGAGCAAAATAGTCGAAAAAAAGATTACACAAACCCTTGGGGGACAAAGAGAGTTATATAAGTAGACAATATTTATAATAAGGGGTATTTTGAGTTTGGTGCCTATAAAATGGCAAACCTTTGCCTTTGGTACCTAACTTTGTCGGAATTTGAGTTTGGTGTGGGTCCCAATCAAGTAGTTGACTTAACGGATGACTGGTGGATCGTTCACAAGCTGTGTTGGAGCACAACTTTTTGCTCGGCCCCCCGCCAACTTTTGTAAATAAATACGTGTCTTTGTGAATAATTGTTTACAAAATCATTATTTAATTTAACTAGTTCACTAACACGGACCACGGTAGGGAAATCTCTCTAGATCATTTTCCAAACACGTTACTAGCGTTCCGGAGAAATAAGCCTGACTTACCTGACTGCCATGATAACTATGTATTTACATAAAATGGAAACAAATTTAATTAATACAATAATGATTAATTTGAAAAATGAATAGGGTCATTTACATGGATTCATTTGTTCAATACAATTATGGTTAGTTTGAAGGTTAGCAATGAAAGAAGATGGCAATGGTATTAAGAGTGGAACCTAAAACCTCGTGAATGAAAATCAACAACTCTCATTTCTCAAACATGGAGTATGTAGAAGATAGGGCGCAGTTAGTGAATAAAACGGAAGTTAGAATTTTATTAGACATTTCACATTTTTAACTCTAAATTGGATGGTCAACACGGTCAATCAACGCCAATTTGTTGACTTGGCACCAAACTCAGATATTGACAAAGTTAGGCACCAAACGCAAAAGTGTACCATTAGCAATGAAAGAAGATGGCAATGGTATTAAGAGTGGAACCTAAAACCTCGTGAATGAAAATCAACAACTCTCATTTCTCAAACATGGAGTATGTAGAAGATAGGGCGCACTTAGTGAATAAAACGGAGGTTAGAATTTTATTAGACATTTCACATTTTTAACTCTAAATTGGATGGTCAACACGGTCACTCAACGCCAATTTGTTGACTTGGCACCAAACTCAGATATTGACAAAGTTAGGCACCAAACGCGAAAGTGTACCATTTTATAGTCACCAAACTCAAAATATCCCTTCTAATAATAAACTTACAATCTTTTAAAAAGGTCATAGATTACCTATAATAAAACACGGAAAGAAGGAGATAAGGTTTGCAACCGTTAATAACTTCTCAACGATTATGGGATCTTCTTTAAGCTAGATATTAATCATTGAAAAATTTGAATAAAATACCATAAACACAAATGACTCAAGGAAATCCGCAGGCTTCGTTAGATGTCGGAACTCTATGATCAAGATCAAATCAGGAAACCGAAAGACTCCCCTTTGATAGAAAATTTTTCAGAAAAAATATTTCCTGCATAAATTACATGTCTAGAGGCTTGAGAGTCGAAAAAAGCTTGCATTTTGGATGCATTGACTCAAGGAAGTCCAGTGACTTCGTTAGAAGTCGAAATGCTATTTTTAAACCAAACTATAAACTAGATAAACTCATTTTTATTATAAAATTTTCTAAAAAATTATTGCGGTAAAAAATAATACATTTAAAGGCTCTACATGTTATCCAAATTGCATTTCTACGTATGTTGATTCCAAACATAAAGAGGGAAGTCATCCTTTACATTGAAAATAAGGATGAAACACCAATTCCTAAGCGTCCAAATCCTAAAAATTTTCCTGTATACTGTGGGGAACTGAAAGACAGAGGTAACAGAAAGAGAATGAGGTTATTCCCACTTCGTATGAAGAAGTTATGAACAAAATAGTCGAAAAAGAGATTACACAAACCCTTGGGGGACAAAGAGAGTTATATAAGTAGACAATATTTATAATAAGAGTTTTTTTAGGTTTGGTGCCTATAAAATGGCACACCTTTGCCTTTGGTACCTAACTTTGTCGGAATTTGAGTTTGGTGTAGGTCCCAATCAAGCAGTTGACTTAACGGATGACTGGTGGACCGTTCACAAGCTGTGTTGGAGCACAACTTGTTGCTCGGCCCCCGCCAACTTTTGTAAATAAATACGTGTCTTTGTGAATAATTGTTTAAACAATCATTATTTAGTTTAACTAGTTCACTAACACGAACAACGGTAGGGAAATCTCTCTAGATTTTCCAAACACGTTACAAGCGTTCCGGAGAAATAAGGCTGACTTATCTGACTGCCATGATAACTATGGATTTGCATAAAATGGAAACATATTTAATTAATACAATAATGATTAATTTTAAAAATGAATAGGGTCATTTACATGGATTCATTTGTTCAATACAATAATGGTTAGTTTGAAGGTTTAAGGAAACGATTATTGGGGTTTACATGAGAGATAGATTTTGGATGATTTACCGGTAAACAATGAAGGGAGCTATGCTTATACTTTGGGTTTAATTTTGTGTAAACAGGTGGTCATATGAGAAAATAACAGCAGATCAGTGTATGATTTGAGATTAGCAATGAAAGAAGATGGCAATGGTATTAAGAGTGGAACCTAAAACCACGTGAATGAAAATCAACAACTCTCATTTCTCAAACATGGAGTATGTAGAAGATAGGGCGCAGTTAGTGAATAAAACGGAAGTTAGAATTTTATTAGACATTTCACATTTTTAACTCTAAATTGGATGGTCAACACGGTCAATCAACGCCAATTTGTTGACTTGGCACCAAACTCAGATATTGACAAAGTTAGGCACCAAACGCGAAAGTGTACCATTTTATAGGCACCAAACTCATAATATCCCTTCTAATAATAAACTTATAATCTTTTAAAAAGGTCATAGATTACCTATAATAAAACACGGAAAGAAGGAGATAAGTTTTGCAACCGTTAATAACTTCTCAATGATTATGGGATCTTCTTTAAGCTAGATAATCAATGAAAAATTTGAATAAAATACCATAAACACAAATGACTCAAGGAAATCCGAAGGCTTTGTTAGATGTCGGAACTCTATGATCAAGACCAAATCAGGAAACACAAAGACTCCCCTTTAATAGAAAATTTTCAGAAAAAATATTTCCTGCACAAATTACATGTCTAGAGGCTTGAGAGTCGAAAAAAGCTTGCATTTTGGATGCATTGACTCAAGGAAGTCCAGTGACTTCGTTAGAAGTCGAAATCCTTTTTTTAAAACCAAACTATAAACTAGATAAACTCATTTTTATTATAAAATTTTCTTAAAAATGATTGCGGTAAAAAATAATACATTTAAAGGCTCTACATGTTATCCAAATTGCATTTCTACGTATGTTGATTCCAAACATAAAGAGGGAAGTCATCCTTTACATTGAAAACAAGGATGAAACACCAATTCCTAAGCGTCCAAATCCTAAAATTTTTCCTGTATACTATGGGGAACTGAAAGACAGAGGTAACAAAAAGAGAATGAGGTCATTCCCACTTCGTATGAAGAAGTTATGAACAAATTAGTCGAAAAAGAGATTACACAAACCCTTGGGGGACAAAGAGAGTTATATAAGTAGACAATATTTATAATAAGAGTTTTTTTAGGTTTGGTGCCTATAAAATGGCACACCTTTGCCTTTGGTACCTAACTTTGTCGGAATTTGAGTTTGGTGTAGGTCCCAATCAAGCAGTTGACTTAACGGATGACTGGTGGACCGTTCACAAGCTGTGTTGGAGCACAACTTGTTGCTCGGCCCCCGCCAACTTTTGTAATTAAATACGTGTCTTTGTGAATAATTGTTTAAACAATCATTATTTAGTTTAACTAGTTCACTAACACGGACAACGGTAGGGAAATCTCTCTAGATTTTCCAAACACGTTACAAGCGTTCCGGAGAAATAAGGCTTACTTATCTGACTGCCATGATAACTATGGATTTGCATAAAATGGAAACAAATTTAATTAATACAATAATGATTAATTTTAAAAATGAATAGGGTCATTTACATGGATTCATTTGTTCAATACAATAATGGTTAGTTTGAAGGTTTAAGGAAACGATTATTGGGGTTTACATGAGAGATAGATTTTGGATGATTTACCGGTAAACAATGAAGGGAGCTATGCTTATACTTTGGATTTAATTTTGTGTAAACAGGTGGTCATATGAGAAAATAACAGTAGCTCAGTGTATGATTTGAGATTAGCAATGAAAGAATATGGAAATGGTATTAAGAGTGGAACCTAAAACCTCGTGAATGAAAATCAACAACTCTCATTTCTCAAACATGGAGTATGTAGAAGATAGGGTGCAGTTAGTGAATAAAATGGAAGTTAGAATTTTATTAGACATTTCACATTTTTAACTCTAAATTGGATGGTCAACACGGTCAATCAACGCCAATTTGTTGACTTGGCACCAAACTCAGATATTGACAAAGTTAGGCACCAAACGCGAAAGTGTACCATTTTATAGGCACCAAACTCAAAATATCCCTTCTAATACAAACTTTTAATCTTTTAAAAAGGTCATAGATTACCTATAATAAAACACGGAAAGAAGGAGATAAGTTTTGCAACCGTTAATAACTTCTCAATGATTATGGGATCTTCTTTAAGCTAGATAATCAATGAAAAATTTGAATAAAATACAATAAACACAAATGACTCAAGGAAATCCGCAGGCTTCGTTAGATGTCGGAACTCTATGATCAAGACCAAATCAGGAAACACAAAGACTCCCCTTTAATAGAAAATTTTCAGAAAAAATATTTCCTGCACAAATTACATGTCTAGAGGCTTGAGAGTCGAAAAAAGCTTGCATTTTGGATCCATTGACTCAAGGAAGTCCAGTGACTTCGTTAGAAGTCGAAATCCTTTTTTTAAAACCAAACTATAAACTAGATAAACTCATTTTTATTATAAAATTTTCTTAAAAATGATTGCGGTAAAAAATAATACATTTAAAGGCTCTACATGTTATCCAAATTGCATTTCTACGTATGTTGATTCCAAACATAAAGAGGGAAGTCATCCTTTACATTGAAAACAAGGATGAAACACAAATTCCTAAGCGTCCAAATCCTAAATTTTTCCTGTATACTATGGGGAACTGAAAGACAGAGGTAACAAAAAGAGAATGAGGTCATTCCCACTTCGTATGAAGAAGTTATGAACAAATTAGTCGAAAAAGAGATTACACAAACCCTTGGGGGACAAAGAGAGTTATATAAGTAGACAATATTTATAATAAGAGTTTTTTTAGGTTTGGTGCCTATAAAATGGCACACCTTTGCCTTTGGTACCTAACTTTGTCGGAATTTGAGTTTGGTGTAGGTCCCAATCAAGCAGTTGACTTAACGGATGACTGGTGGACCGTTCACAAGCTGTGTTGGAGCACAACTTGTTGCTCGGCCCCCGCCAACTTTTGTAATTAAATACGTGTCTTTGTGAATAATTGTTTAAACAATCATTATTTAGTTTAACTAGTTCACTAACACGGACAACGGTAGGGAAATCTCTCTAGATTTTCCAAACACGTTACAAGCGTTCCGGAGAAATAAGGCTTACTTATCTGACTGCCATGATAACTATGGATTTGCATAAAATGGAAACAAATTTAATTAATACAATAATGATTAATTTTAAAAATGAATAGGGTCATTTACATGGATTCATTTGTTCAATACAATAATGGTTAGTTTGAAGGTTTAAGGAAACGATTATTGGGGTTTACATGAGAGATAGATTTTGGATGATTTACCGGTAAACAATGAAGGGAGCTATGCTTATACTTTGGATTTAATTTTGTGTAAACAGGTGGTCATATGAGAAAATAACAGTAGCTCAGTGTATGATTTGAGATTAGCAATGAAAGAAGAAGGAAATGGTATTAAGAGTGGAACCTAAAACCTCGTGAATGAAAATCAACAACTCTCATTTCTCAAACATGGAGTATGTAGAAGATAGGGTGCAGTTAGTGAATAAAACGGAAGTTAGAATTTTATTAGACATTTCACATTTTTAACTCTAAATTGGATGGTCAACACGGTCAATCAACGCCAATTTGTTGACTTGGCACCAAACTCAGATATTGACAAAGTTAGGCACCAAACGCGAAAGTGTACCATTTTATAGGCACCAAACTCAAAATATCCCTTCTAATACAAACTTTTAATCTTTTAAAAAGGTCATAGATTACCTATAATAAAACACGGAAAGAAGGAGATAAGTTTTGCAACCGTTAATAACTTCTCAATGATTATGGGATCTTCTTTAAGCTAGATAATAAATGAAAAATTTGAATAAAATACAATAAACACAAATGACTCAAGGAAATCCGCAGGCTTCGTTAGATGTCGGAACTCTATGATCAAGACCAAATCAGGAAACACAAAGACTCCCCTTTAATAGAAAATTTTCAGAAAAAATATTTCCTGCACAAATTACATGTCTAGAGGCTTGAGAGTCGAAAAAAGCTTGCATTTTGGATCCATTGACTCAAGGAAGTCCAGTGACTTCGTTAGAAGTCGAAATCCTTTTTTTAAAACCAAACTATAAACTAGATAAACTCATTTTTATTATAAAATTTTCTAAAAAATGATTGCGGTAAAAAATAATACATTTAAAGGCTCTACATGTTATCCAAATTGCATTTCTACGTATGTTGATTCCAAACATAAAGAGGGAAGTCATCCTTTACATTGAAAACAAGGATGAAACACCAATTCCTAAGCGTCCAAATCCTAAAATTTTTCCTGTATACTATGGGGAACTGAAAGACAGAGGTAACAAAAAGAGAATGAGGTCATTCCCACTTCGTATGAAGAAGTTATGAACAAATTAGTCGAAAAAGAGATTACACAAACCCTTGGGGGACAAAGAGAGTTATATAAGTAGACAATATTTATAATAAGGGTTATTTTAGGTCTGGTGCCTATAAAATGGCACACCTTTGCCTTTGGTACCTAACTTTGTCGGAATTTGAGTTTGGTGTGGGTCCCAATCAACTTTTGTAATAAATCTCTCTAGATCATTTTCCAAACACGTTACGAGCGTTCCGGAAAAATAAGGCTGACTTATCTGACTGCCATGATAACTATGGATTTACATAAAATGGAAACAAATTTAATTAATACAATAATGATTAATTTGAAAAATGAATAGGGTCATTTACATGGATTCATTTGTTCAATACAATAATGGTTAGTTTGAAGGTTTAAGGAAACGATTATTGGGGTTTACATGAGAGATAGATTTTGGATGATTTACCGGTAAACAATGAAGGGAGCTATGCTTATACTTTGGATTTAATTTTGTGTAAACAGGTGGTCATATGAGAAAATAACAGTAGCTCAGTGTATGATTTGAGATTAGCAATGAAAGAAGATGGCAATGGTATTAAGAGTGGAACCTAAAACCTCGTGAATGAAAATCAACAACTCTCATTTCTCAAACATGGAGTATGTAGAAGATAGGGCGCAGTTAGTAAACAAAACGGAAGTTAGAATTTTATTAGACATTTCACATTTTTAACTCTAAATTGGATGGTCAACACGGTCAATCAACGCCAATTTGTTGACTTGGCACCAAACTCAGATATTGACAAAGTTAGGCACCAAACGCGAAAGTGTACCATTTTATAGGCACCAAACTCAAAATATCCCTTCTAATAATAAACTTATAATCTTTTAAAAAGGTCATAGATTACCTATAATAAAACACGGAAAGAAGGAGATAAGTTTTGCAACCGTTAATAACTTCTCAATGATTATGGGATCTTCTTTAAGCTAGATAATCAATGAAAAATTTGAATAAAATACCATAAACACAAATGACTCAAGGAAATCCGCGGGCTTCGTTAGATGTCGGAACTCTATGATCAAGACCAAATCAGGAAACACAAAGACTCCCCTTTAATAGAAAATTTTCAGAAAAAATATTTCCTGCACAAATTACATGTCTAGAGGCTTGAGAGTCGAAAAAAGCTTGCATTTTGGATGCATTGACTCAAGGAAGTCCAGTGACTTCGTTAGAAGTCGAAATCCTTTTTTTTAAAACCAAACTATAAACTAGATAAACTCATTTTTATTATAAAATTTTCTAAAAAATGATTGCGGTAAAAAAATAATACATTTAAAGGCTCTACATGTTATCCAAATTGCATTTCTACGTATGTTGATTCCAAACATAAAGAGGGAAGTCATCCTTTACATTGAAAACAAGGATGAAACACCAATTCCTAAGCGTCCAAATCCTAAAAATTTTCCTGTATACTGTGGGGAACTGAAAGACAGAGGTAACAGAAAGAGAATGAGGTCATTCCCACTTCGTATGAAGAAGTTATGAACAAAATAGTTGAAAAAGAGATTACACAAACCCTTGGGGGACAAAGAGAGTTATATAAGTAGACAATATTTATAATAAGGGTTATTTTAGGTCTGGTGCCTATAAAATGGCACACCTTTGCCTTTGGTACCTAACTTTGTCGGAATTTGAGTTTGGTGTGGGTCCCAATCAACTTTTGTAATAAATCTCTCTAGATCATTTTCCAAACACGTTACGAGCGTTCCGGAGAAATAAGGCTGACTTATCTGACTGCCATGATAACTATGGATTTACATAAAATGGAAACAAATTTAATTAATACAATAATGATTAATTTGAAAAATGAATAGGGTCATTTACATGGATTCATTTGTTCAATACAATAATGGTTAGTTTGAAGGTTTAACGAAACGATTATTGGGGTTTACATGAGAGATAGATTTTGGATGATTTGCCGGTAAACAATGAAGGGAGCTATGCTTATACTTTGGGTTTAATTATGTGTAAACAGGTGGTCATATGAGAAAATAACAGCAGATCAGTGTATGATTTGAGATTAGCAATGAAAGAAGATAGCAATGGTATTAAGAGTGGAACCTAAAACCACGTGAATGAAAATCAACAACTCTCATTTCTCAAACATGGAGTATGTAGAAGATAGGGCGCAGTTAGTGAATAAAACGGAAGTTAGAATTTTATTAGACATTTCACATTTTTAACTCTAAATTGGATGGTCAACACGGTCAATCAACGCCAATTTGTTGACTTGGCACCAAACTCAGATATTGACAAAGTTAGGCACCAAACGTGAAAGTGTACCATTTTATAGGCACCAAACTCAAAATATCCCTTCTAATAATAAACTTATAATCTTTTAAAAAGGTCATAGATTACCTATAATAAAACACGGAAAGAAGGAGATAAGTTTTGCAACCGTTAATAACTTCTCAATGATTATGGGATCTTCTTTAAGCTAGATAATCAATGAAAAATTTGAATAAAACACCATAAACACAAATGACTCAAGGAAATCCGCAGGCTTCGTTAGATGTCGGAACTCTATGATCAAGACCAAATCAGGAAACACAAAGACTCCCCTTTAATAGAAAATTTTCAGAAAAAATATTTCCTGCACAAATTACATGTCTAGAGGCTTGAGAGTCGAAAAAAGCTTGCATTTTGGATGCATTGACTCAAGGAAGTCCAGTGACTTCGTTAGAAGTCGAAATCCTTTTTTTAAAACCAAACTATAAACTAGATAAACTCATTTTTATTATAAAATTTTCTAAAAAATGATTGCGGTAAAAAATAATACATTTAAAGGCTCTACATGTTATCCAATTTGCATTTCTACGTATGTTGATTCCAAACATAAAGAGGGAAGTCATCCTTTACATTGAAAACAAGGATAAAACACCAATTCCTAAGCGTCCAAATCCTAAAAATTTTCCTGTATACTGTGGGGAACTGAAAGACAGAGGTAACAGAAAGAGAATGAGGTCATTCCCACTTCGTATGAAGAAGTTATGAACAAAATAGTTGAAAAAGAGATTACACAAACCCTTGGGGGACAAAGAGAGTTATATAAGTAGACAATATTTATAATAAGGGTTATTTAGGTTTGGTGCCTATAAAATGGCACACCTTTTCCTTTGGTACCTAACTTTGTCGGAATTTTAGTTTGGTGTGGGTCCCAATCAACTTTTGTAATAAATCTCTCTAGATCATTTTCCAAACACGTTACGAGCGTTCCGGAGAAATAAGGCTGACTTATCTGACTGCCATGATAACTATGGATTTACATTAAATGGAAACAAATTTAATTAATACAATAATGATTAATTTGAAAAATGAATAGGGTCATTTACATGGATTCATTTGTTCAATACAATAATGGTTAGTTTGAAGGTTTAAGGAAACGATTATTGGGGTTTACATGAGAGATAGATTTTGGATGATTTACCGGTAAACAATGAAGGGAGCTATGCTTATACTTTGGGTTTAATTTTGTGTAAACAGGTGGTCATATGAGAAAATAACAACAGATCAGTGTATGATTTGAGATTAGCAATGAAAGAAGATGGCAATGGTATTAAGAGTGGAACCTAAAACCACGTGAATGAAAATCAACAACTCTCATTTCCCAAACATGGAGTATGTAGAAGATAGGGCGCAGTTAGTGAATAAAACGGAAGTTAGAATTTTATTAGACATTTCACATTTTTAACTCTAAATTGGATGGTCAACACGGTCAATCAACGCCAATTTGTTGACTTGGCACCAAACTCAGATATTGACAAAGTTAGGCACCAAACGCGAAAGTGTACCATTTTATAGGCACCAAACTCAAAACATCCCTTGTAATAATAAACTTATAATCTTTTAAAAAGGTCATAGATTACCTATAATAAAACACGGAAAGAAGGAGATAAGTTTTGCAACCGTTAATAACTTCTCAATGATTATGGGATCTTCTTTAAGCTAGATAATCAATGAAAAATTTGAATAAAATACCATAAACACAAATGACTCAAGGAAATCTGCAGGCTTCGTTAGATGTCGGAACTCTATGATCAAGACCAAATCAGGAAACACAAAGACTCCCCTTTAATAGAAAATTTTCAGAAAAAATATTTCCTGCACAAATTACATGTCTAGAGGCTTGAGAGTCGAAAAAAGCTTGCATTTTGGATGCATTGACTCAAGGAAGTCCAGTGACTTCGTTAGAAGTCGAAATCCTTTTTTTAAAACCAAACTATAAACTAGATAAACTCATTTTTATTATAAAATTTTCTAAAAAATGATTGCGGTAAAAAATAATACATTTAAAGGCTCTACATGTTATCCAAATTGCATTTCTACGTATGTTGATTCCAAACATAAAGAGGGAAGGCATCCTTTACATTGAAAACAAGGATGAACACCAATTCCTAAGAGTCCAAATCATAAAAAATTTCCTGTATACTGTGGGGAACTGAAAGACAGAGGTAACAGAAAGAGAATGAGGTCATTCCCACTTCGTATGAAGAAGTTATGAACAAAATAGTCGAAAAAGAGATTACACAAACCCTTGGGGGACAAAGAGAGTTATATAAGTAGACAATATTTATAATAAGGGTTATTTTAGGTTTGGTGCCTATAAAATGGCACACCTTTGCCTTTGGTACCTAACTTTGTCGGAATTTGAGTTTGGTGTGGGTCCCAATCAACTTTTGTAATAAATCTCTCTAGATCATTTTCCAAACACGTTACGAGCGTTCCGGAGAAATAAGGCTGACTTATCTGACTGCCATGATAACTATGGATTTACATAAAATGGAAACAAATTTAATTAATACAATAATGATTAATTTGAAAAATAAATAGGGTCATTTACATGGATTCATTTGTTCAATACAGTAATGGTTAGTTTGAAGGTTTAAGGAAACGATTATTGGGGTTTACATGAGAGATAGATTTTGGATGATTTACCGGTAAACAATGAAGGGAGCTATGCTTATACTTTGGGTTTAATTTTGTGTAAACAGGTGGTCATATGAGAAAATAACAGCAGATCAGTGTATGATTTGAGATTAGCAATGAAAGAAGATGGCAATGGTATTAAGAGTGGAACCTAAAACCACGTGAATGAAAATCAACAACTCTCATTTCTCAAACATGGAGTATGTAGAAGATAGGGCGCAGTTAGTGAATAAAACGGAAGTTAGAATTTTATTAGACATTTCACATTTTTAACTCTAAATTGGATGGTCAACATGGTCAATCAACGCCAATTTGTTGACTTGGCACCAAACTCAGATATTGACAAAGTTAGGCACCAAACGCGAAAATGTACCATTTTATAGGCACCAAACTCAAAATATCCCTTCTAATAATAAACTTATAATCTTTTAAAAAGGTCATAGATTACCTATAATAAAACACGGAAAGAAGGAGATAAGTTTTGCAACCGTTAATGATTATGGGGTCTTCTTTAAGCTAGATAATCAATGAAAAATTTGAATAAAATACCATAAACACAAATGACTCAAGGAAATCCGCAGGCTTCGTTAGATGTCGGAACTCTATGATCAAGACCAAATCAGGAAACACAAAGACTCCCCTTTAAAAGAAAATTTTCAGAAAAAATATTTCCTGCACAAATTACATGTCTAGAGGCTTGAGAGTCGAAAAAAGCTTGCATTTTGGATGTATTGACTCAAGGAAGTCCAGTGACTTCGTTAGAAGTCGAAATCCTTTTTTTAAAACCAAACTATAAACTAGATAAACTCATTTTTATTATAAAATTTTCTAAAAAATGATTGCGGTAAAAAATAATACATTTAAAGGCTCTACATGTTATCCAAATTGCATTTCTACGTATGTTGATTCCAAACATAAAGAGGGAAGTCATCCTTTACATTGAAAACAAGGATGAAACACCAATTCCTAAGAGTCCAAATCCTAAAACTTTTCCTGTATACTGTGGGGAACTGAAAGACAGAGGTAACAGAAAGAGAATGAGGTCATTCCCACTTCGTATGAAGAAGTTATGAACAAAATAGTCGAAAAAGAGATTACACAAACCCTTGGGGGACAAAGAGAGTTATATAAGTAGACAATATTTATAATAAGGGTTATTTTAGGTTTGGTGCCTATAAAATGGCACACCTTTGCCTTTGGTACCTAACTTTGTCGGAATTTGAGTTTGGTGTGGGTCCCAATCAACTTTTGTAATAAATCTCTCTAGATCATTTTCCAAACACGTTACGAGCGTTCCGGAGAAATAAGGCTGACTTATCTGACTGCCATGATAACTATGGATTTACATAAAATGGAAACAAATTTAATTAATACAATAATGATTAATTTGAAAAATGAATAGGGTCATTTACATGGATTCATTTGTTCAATACAATAATGGTTAGTTTGAAGGTTTAAGGAAACGATTATTGGGGTTTACATGAGAGATAGATTTTGGATGATTTACCGGTAAACAATGAAGGGAGCTATGCTTATACTTTGGGTTTAATTTTGTGTAAACAGGTGGTCATATGAGAAAATAACAGCAGATCAGTGTATGATTTGAGATTAGCAATGAAAGAAGATGGCAATGGTATTAAGAGTGGAACCTAAAACCACGTGAATGAAAATCAACAACTCTCATTTCTCAAACATGTAGTATGTAGAAGATAGGGCGCAGTTAGTGAATAAAACGGAAGTTAGAATTTTATTAGACATTTCACATTTTTAACTCTAAATTGGATGGTCAACACGGTCAATCAACGCCAATTTGTTGACTTGGCACCAAACTCAGATATTGACAAAGTTAGGCACCAAACGCGAAAGTGTATCATTTTATAGGCACCAAACTCAAATTATCCCTTCTAATAATAAACTTATAATCTTTTAAAAAGGTCATAGATTACCTATAATAAAACACGGAAAGAAGGAGATAAGTTTTGCAACCGTTAATAACTTCTCAATGATTATGGGATCTTCTTTAAGCTAGATAATCAATGAAAAATTTGAATAAAATACCATAAACACAAATGACTCAAGGAAATCCGCAGGCTTCGTTAGATGTCGGAACTCTATGATCAAGACCAAATCAGGAAACACAAAGGCTCCCCTTTAATAGAAAATTATCAGAAAAAATATTTCCTGCACAAATTACATGTCTAGAGGCTTGAGAGTCGAAAAAAGCTTGTATTTTGGATGCATTGACTCAAGGAAGTCCAGTGACTTCGTTAGAAGTCGAAATCCATTTTTTAAAACCAAACTATAAACTAGATAAACTCATTTTTATTATAAAATTTTCTAAAAAATGATTGCGGTAAAAAATAATACATTTAAAGGCTCTACATGTTATCCAAATTGCATTTCTACGTATGTTGATTCCAAACATAAAGAGGGAAGGCATCCTTTACATTGAAAACAAGGATGAAACACCAATTCCTAAGCGTCCAAATCCTAAAAATTTTCCTATATACTGTGGGGAACTGAAAGACAGAGGTAACAGAAAGAGAATGAGGTCATTCCCACTTCGTATGAAGAAGTTATGAACAAAATAGTCAAAAAAGAGATTACACAAACCCTTGGGGGAGAAAGAGAGTTATATAAGTAGACAATATTTATAATAAGGGTTATTTTAGGTTTGGTGCCTATAAAATGGCACACCTTTGCCTTTGGTACCTAACTTTGTCGGAATTTGAGTTTGGTGTGGGTCCCAATCAACTTTTGTAATAAATCTCTCTAGATCATTTTCCAAACACGTTACGAGCGTTCCGGAGAAATAAGGCTGACTTTTCTGACTGCCATGATAACTATGGATTTACATAAAATGGAAACAAATTTAATTAATACAATAATGATTAATTTGAAAAATGAATAGGGTCATTTACATGGATTCATTTGTTCAATACAATAATGGTTAGTTTGAAGGTTTAAGGAAACGATTATTGGGGTTTACATGAGAGATAGATTTTGGATGATTTACCGGTAAACAATGAAGGGAGCTATGCTTATACTTTGGGTTTAATTTTGTGTAAACAGGTGGTCATATGAGAAAATAACAGCAGATCAGTGTATGATTTGAGATTAGCAATGAAAGAAGATGGCAATGGTATTAAGAGTGGAACCTAAAACCACATGAATGAAAATCAACAACTCTCATTTCTCAAACATGGAGTATGTAGAAGATAGGGCGCAGTTAGTGAATAAAACGGAAGTTAGAATTTTATTAGACATTTCACATTTTTAACTCTAAATTGGATGGTCAACACGGTCAATCAACGCCAATTTGTTGACTTGGCACCAAACTCAGATATTGACAAAGTAAGGCACCAAACGCGAAAGTGTACCATTTTATAGGCACCAAACTCAAAATGTACCTTCTAATAATAAACTTACAATCTTTTAAAAAGGTCATAGATTACCTATAATAAAACACGGAAAGAAGGAGATAAGGTTTGCAACCGTTAATAACTTCTCAACGATTATGGGATCTTCTTTAATCTAGATATTAATCATTGAAAAATTTGAATAAAATACCATAAACACAAATGACTCAAGGAAATCCGCAGGCTTCGTTAGATGTCGAAACTCTATGATCAAGACCAAATCAGGAAACAGAAAGACTCCCCTTTGATAGAAAATTTTCAGAAAAAATATTTCCTGCATAAATTACATGTCTAGAGGCTTGAGAGTCGAAAAAAGCTTGCATTTTGGATGCATTGACTCAAGGAAGTCCAGTTACTTCGTTAGAAGTCGAAATCCTTTTTTTAAAACCAAACTATAAACTAGATAAACTCATTTTTATTATAAAATTTTCTAAAAAATGATTGCGGTAAAAAATAATACATTTAAAGGCTCTACATGTTATCCAAATTGCATTTCTACGTATGTTGATTCCAAACATAAAGAGGGAAGTCATCCTTTACATTGAAAATAAGGATGAAACACCAATTCCTAAGCGTCCAAATCCTAAAAAATTTCCTGTATACTGTGGGGAACTGAAAGACAGAGGTAACAGAAAGAGAATGAGGTCATTCCCACTTCGTATGAAGAAGTTATGAACAAAATAGTCGAAAAAGAGATTACACAAACCCTTGGGGGACAAAGAGAGTTATATAAGTAGACAATATTTATAATAAGGGTTATTTTAGGTTTGGTGCCTATAAAATGGCACACCTTTGCCTTTGGTACCTAACTTTGTCTGAATTTGAGTTTGGTGTAGGTCCCAATCGAGCAGTTGACTTAACGGATGACTGGTGGACCGTTCACAAGCTGTGTTGGAGCACAACTTGTTGCTCGGCCCCCGCCAACTTTTGTAAATAAATACCTGTCTTTGTGAATAATTGTTTGAACAATCATTATTTAGTTTAACTAGTTCACTTACACGGACAACGGTAGGGAAATCTCTCTAGATTTTCCAAACACGTTACAAGCGTTCCGGAGAAATAAGGCTGACTTATCTGACTGCCATGATAACTATGGATTTGCATAAAATGGAAACAAATTTAATTAATACAATAATGATTAATTTTAAAAATGAATAGGGTCATTTACATGGATTCATTTGTTCAATACAATAATGGTTAGTTTGAAGGTTTAAGGAAACGATTATTGGGGTTTACATGAGAGATAGATTTTAGATGATTTACCGGTAAACAATGAAGGGAGCTATGCTTATACTTTGGATTTAATTTTGTGTAAACAGGTGGTCATATGAGAAAATAACAGTAGCTCAGTGTATGATTTGAGATTAGCAATGAAAGAAGATAGCAATGGTATTAAGAGTGGAACCTAAAACTTCGTGAATGAAAATCAACAACTCTCATTTCTCAAACATGGAGTATGTAGAAGATAGGGCGCACTTAGTGAATAAAACGGAGGTTAGAATTTTATTAGACATTTCACATTTTTAACTCTAAATTGGATGGTCAACACGGTCAATCAACGCCAATTTGTTGACTTGGCACTAAACTCAGATATTGACAAAGTTAGGCACCAAACGCGAAAGTGTACCATTTTATAGGCACCAAACTCAAAATATCCCTTCTAATAATAAACTTACAATCTTTTAAAAAGGTCATAGATTACCTATAATAAAACACGGAAAGAAGGAAATAAGGTTTGCAACCGTTAATAACTTCTCAACGATTATGGGATCTTCTTTAAGCTAGATAATCATTGAAAAATTTGAATAAAATACCATAAACACAAATGACTCAAGGAAATCCGTAGGCTTCGTTAGATGTCGGAACTCTATGATCAAGACCAAATCAGGAAACAGAAAGACTCCCCTTTGATAGAAAATTTTCAGAAAAAATATTTCCTGCATAAATTACATGTCTAGAGGCTTGAGAGTCGAAAAAAGCTTGCATTTTGGATGCATTGACTCAAGGAAGTCCAGTGACTTCGTTAGAAGTCGAAATCCTTTTTTTAAAACCAAACTATAAACTAGATAAACTCATTTTTATTATAAAATTTTCTAAAAAATGATTGCGGTAAAAAATGATACATTTAAAGGCTCTACATGTTATCCAAATTGCATTTCTACGTATGTTGATTCCAAACATAAAGAGGGAAGTCATCCTTTACATTGAAAACAAGGATGAAACACCAATTCCTAAGCGTCCAAATCCTAAAACTTTTCCTGTATACTGTAGGGAACTGAAAGACAGAGGTAACAGAAAGAGAATGAGGTCATTCCCACTTCGTATGAAGAAGTTATGAACAAAATAGTCGAAAAAGAGATTACACAAACCCTTGGGGGACAAAGAGAGTTATATAAGTAGACAATATTTATAATAAGGGTTATTTTAGGTTTGGTGCCTATAAAATGGCACACCTTTGCCTTTCGTACCTAACTTTGTCGGAATTTGAGTTTGGTGTGGGTCCCAATCAACTTTTGTAATAAATCTCTCTAGATCATTTTCCAAACACGTTACGAGCGTTCCGGAGAAATAAGGCTGACTTATCTGACTGCCATGATAACTATGGATTTACATAAAATGGAAACAAATTTAATTAATACAATAATGATTAATTTGAAAAATGAATAGGGTCATTTACATGGATTCATTTGTTCAATACAGTAATGGTTAGTTTGAAGGTTTAAGGAAACGATTATTGGGGTTTACATGAGAGATAGATTTTGGATGATTTACCGGTAAACAATGAAAGGAGCTATGCTTATACTTTGGGTTTAATTTTGTGTAAACAGGTGGTCATATGAGAAAATAACAGCAGATCAGTGTATGATTTGAGATTAGCAATGAAAGAAGATGGCAATGGTATTAAGAGTGGAACCTAAAACCACGTGAATGAAAATCAACAACTCTCATTTCTCAAACATGGAGTATGTAGAAGATAGGGCGCAGTTAGTGAATAAAACGGAAGTTAGAATTTTTTTAGACATTTCACATTTTTAACTCTAAATTGGATGGTCAACACGGTCAATCAACACCAATTTGTTGACTTGGCACCAAACTCAGATATTGATAAAGTTAGGCACCAAACGCGAAAGTGTACCATTTTATTGACACCAAACTCAAACTATCCCTTCTAATAATAAACTTATAATCTTTTAAAAAGGTCATAGATTACCTATAATAAAACACGGAAAGAAGGAGATAAGTTTTTCAACCGTTAATAACTTCTCAATGATTATGGGATCTTCTTTAAGCTAGATAATCAATGAAAAATTTGAATAAAATACCATAAACACAAATGACTCAAGGAAATCCGCAGGCTTCATTAGATGTCGGAACTCTATGATCAAGACCAAATCAGGAAACACAAAGACTCCCCTTTAATAGAAAATTTTCAGAAAAAATATTTCATGCACAAATTACATGTCTAGAGGCTTGAGAGTCGAAAAAAGCTTGCATTTTGGATGCATTGACTCAAGGAAGTCCAGTGACTTCGTTAGAAGTCGAAATCCTTTTTTTAAAACCCAACTATAAACTAGATAAACTCATTTTTATTATAAAATTTTCTAAAAAATGATTGCGGTAAAAAATAATACATTTAAAGGCTCTACATGTTATCCAAATTGCATTTCTACGTATGTTGATTCCAAACATAAAGAGGGAAGTCATCCTTTACATTGAAAACAAGGATGAAACACCAATTCCTAAGCGTCCAAATCCTAAAAATTTTCCTGTATACTGTGGGTAACTGAAAGACAGAGGTAACAGAAAGATAATGAGGTCATTCCCACTTCGTATGAAGAAGTTATGAACAAAATAGTCGAAAAAGAGATTACACAAACCCTTGGGGGACAAAGAGAGTTATATAAGTAGACAATATTTATAATAAGGGTTATTTTAGGTTTGGTGCCTATAAAATGGCACACCTTTGCCTTTGGTACCTAACTTTGTCTGAATTTGAGTTTGGTGTGGGTCCCAATCAACTTTTGTAATAAATCTCTCTAGATCATTTTCCAAACACGTTACGAGCGTTCCGGAGAAATAAGGCTGACTTATCTGACTGCCATGATAACTATGGATTTACATAAAATGGAAACAAATTTAATTAATACAATAATGATTAATTTGAAAAATGAATAGGGTCATTTACATGGATTCATTTGTTCAATACAATAATGGTTAGTTTGAAGGTTTAAGGAAACGATTATTGGGGTTTACATGAGAGATAGATTTTGGATGATTTACCGGTAAACAATGAAGGGAGCTATGCTTATACTTTGGATTTAATTTTGTGTAAACAGGTGGTCATATGAGAAAATAACAGTAGCTCGGTGTATGATTTGAGATTAGCAATGAAAGAAGATGGCAATGGTATTAAGAGTGGAACCTAAAACCTCGTGAATGAAAAACAACAACTCTCATTTCTCAAACATGGAGTATGTAGAAGATAGGGCGCAGTTAGTGAACAAAACGGAAGTTAGAATTTTATTAGACATTTCACATTTTTAACTCTAAATTGGATGGTCAACACGGTCAATCAACGCCAATTTGTTGACTTGGCACCAAACTCAGATATTGACAAAGTTAGGCACCAAACGCGAAAGTGTACCATTTTATAGGCACCAAACTCAAAATATCCCTTCTAATAATAAACTTACAATCTTTTAAAAAGGTCATAGATTACCTATAATAAAACACGGAAAGAAGGAGATAAGGTTTGCAACCGTTAATAACTTCTCAACGATTATGGGATCTTCTTTAAGCTAGATAATCATTGAAAAATTTGAATAAAATACCATAAACACAAATGACTCAAGGAAATTCGTAGGCTTCGTTAGATGTCGGAACTCTATGATCAAGACCAAATCAGGAAACAGAAAGACTCCCCTTTGATAGAAAATTTTCAGAAAAAATATTTCCTGCATAAATTACATGTCTAGAGGCTTGAGAGTCGAAAAAAGCTTGCATTTTGGATGCATTGACTCAAGGAAGTCCAGTGACTTCGTTAGAAGTCGAAATCCTTTTTTTAAAACCAAACTATAAACTAGATAAACTCATTTTTATTATAAAATTTTTAAAAAATGATTGCGGTAAAAAATGATACATTTAAAGGCTCTACATGTTATCCAAATTGCATTTCTACGTATGTTGATTCCAAACATAAAGAGGGAAGTCATCCTTTACATTGAAAACAAGGATGAAACACCAATTCCTAAGCGTCCAAATCCTAAAACTTTTCCTGTATACTGTAGGGAACTGAAAGACAGAGGTAACAGAAAGAGAATGAGGTCATTCCCACTTCGTATGAAGAAGTTATGAACAAAATAGTCGAAAAAGAGATTACACAAACCCTTGGGGGACAAAGAGAGTTATATAAGTAGACAATATTTATAATAAGGGTTATTTTAGGTTTGGTGCCTATAAAATGGCACACCTTTGCCTTTCGTACCTAACTTTGTCGGAATTTGAGTTTGGTGTGGGTCCCAATCAACTTTTGTAATAAATCTCTCTAGATCATTTTCCAAACACGTTACGAGCGTTCCGGAGAAATAAGGCTGACTTATCTGACTGCCATGATAACTATGGATTTACATAAAATGGAAACAAATTTAATTAATACAATAATGATTAATTTGAAAAATGAATAGGGTCATTTACATGGATTCATTTGTTCAATACAATAATGGTTAGTTTGAAGGTTTAAGGAAACGATTATTGGGGTTTACATGAGAGATAGATTTTGGATGATTTACCGGTAAACAATGAAGGGAGCTATGCTTATACTTTGGATTTAATTTTGTGTAAACAGGTGGTCATATGAGAAAATAACAGTAGCTCAGTGTATGATTTGAGATTAGCAATGAAAGAAGATGGCAATGGTATTAAGAGTGGAACCTAAAACCTCGTGAATGAAAATCAACAACTCTCATTTCTCAAACATGGAGTATGTAGAGGATAGGGCGCACTTAGTGAATAAAACGGAGGTTAGAATTTTATTAGACATTTCACATTTTTAACTCTAAATTGGATGGTCAACACGGTCAATCAACGCCAATTTGTTGACTTGGCACCAAACTCAGATATTGACAAAGTTAGGAACCAAACGCGAAAGTGTACCATTTTATAGGCACCAAACTCAAAATATCCCTTCTAATAATAAACTTACAATCTTTTAAAAAGGTCATAGATTACCTATAATAAAACACGGAAAGAAGGAGATAAGGTTTGCAACCGTTAATAAATTCTCAACGATTATGGGATCTTCTTTAAGCTAGATAATCATTGAAAAATTTGAATAAAATACCATAAACACAAATGACTCAAGGAAATCCACAGGCTTCGTTAGATGTCGGAACTCTATGATCAAGACCAAATCAGGAAACAGAAAGACTCCCCTTTGATAGAAAATTTTCAGAAAAAATATTTCCTGCATAAATTACATGTCTAGAGGCTTGAGAGTCGAAAAAAGCTTGCATTTTGGATGCATTGACTCAAGGAAGTCCAGTGACTTCGTTAGAAGTCGAAATCCTTTTTTTAAAACCAAACTATAAACTAGATAAACTCATTTTTATTATAAAATTTTCTAAAAAATGATTGCGGTAAAAAATGATACATTTAAAGGCTCTACATGTTATCCAAATTGCATTTCTACGTATGTTGATTCCAAACATAAAGAGGGAAGTCATCCTTTACATTGAAAACAAGGATGAAACACCAATTCCTAAGCGTCCAAATCCTAAAACTTTTCCTGTATACTGTGGGGAACTGAAAGACAGAGGTAACAGAAAGAGAATGAGGTCATTCCCACTTCGTATGAAGAAGTTATGAAGAAAATAGTCGAAAAAGAGATTACACAAACCCTTGGGGGACAAAGAGAGTTATATAAGTAGACAATATTTATAATAAGGGTTATTTTAGGTTTGGTGCCTATAAAATGGCACACCTTTGCCTTTGGTACCTAACTTTGTCGGAATTTGAGTTTGGTGTGGGTCCCAATCATCTTTTGTAATAAATCTCTCTAGATCATTTTCCAAACACGTTACGAGCGTTCTGGAGAAATAAGGCTGACTTATCTGACTGCCATGATAACTATGGATTTACATAAAATGGAAACAAATTTAATTAATACAATAATGATTAATTTGAAAAATGAATAGGGTCATTTACATGGATTCATTTGTTCAATACAATAATGGTTAGTTTGAAGGTTTAAGGAAACGATTATTGGGGTTTACATGAGAGATAGATTTTGGATGATTTACCGGTAAACAATGAAGGGATCTATGCTTATACTTTGGGTTTAATTTTGTGTAAACAGGTGGTCATATGAGAAAATAACAACAGATCAGTGTATGATTTGAGATTAGCAATGAAAGAAGATGGCAATGGTATTAAGAGTGGAACCTAAAACCTCGTGAATGAAAATCAACAACTCTCATTTCTCAAACATGGAGTATGTAGAAGATAGGGCGCACTTAGTGAATTAAACGGAGGTTAGAATTTTATTAGACATTTCACATTTTTAACTCTAAATTGGATGGTCAACACGGTCAATCAACGCCAATTTGTTGACTTGGCACCAAACTCAGATATTGACAAAGTTAGGCACCAAACGCGAAAGTGTACCATTTTATAGGCACCAAACTCAAAATATCCCTTCTAATAATAAACTTACAATCTTTTAAAAAGGTCATAGATTACCTATAATAAAACACGGAAAGAAGGAGATTAGGTTTGCAACCGTTAATAACTTCTCAACGATTATGGGATCTTCTTTAAGCTAGATAATCATTGAAAAATTTGAATAAAATACCATAAACACAAATGGCTCAAGGAAATCCGCTGGCTTCGTTAGATGTTGGAACTCTATGATCAAGACCAAATCAGGAAACAGAAAGACTCCCCTTTAATAGAAAATTTTCAGAAAAAATATTTCCTGCATAAATTACATGTCTAGAGGCTTGAGAGTCGAAAAAAGCTTGCATTTTGGATGCATTGACTCAAGGAAGTCCAGTGACTTCGTTAGAAGTCGAAATCCTTTTTTTAAAACCAAACTATAAACTAGATAAACTCATTTTTATTATAAAATTTTCTAAAAAATGATTGCGGTAAAAAATGATACATTTAAAGGCTCTACATGTTATCCAAATTGCATTTCTACGTATGTTGATTCCAAACATAAAGAGGGAAGTCATCCTTTACATTGAAAACAAGGATGAAACACCAATTCCTAAGCGTCCAAATCCTAAAACTTTTCCTGTATACTGTGGGGAACTGAAAGACAGAGGTAACAGAAAGAGAATGAGGTCATTCCCACTTCGTATGAAGAAGTTATGAAGAAAATAGTCGAAAAAGAGATTACACAAACCCTTGGGGGACAAAGAGAGTTATATAAGTAGACAATATTTATAATAAGGGTTATTTTAGGTTTGGTGCCTATAAAATGGCACACCTTTTCCTTTGGTACCTAACTTTGTCGGAATTTGAGTTTGGTGTGGGTCCCAATCAACTTTTGTAATAAATCTCTCTAGATCATTTTCCAAACACGTTACGAGCGTTCCGGAGAAATAAGGCTGACTTATCTGACTGCCATGATAACTATGGATTTACATAAAATGGAAACAAATTTAATTAATACAATAATGATTAATTTGAAAAATGAATAGGGTCATTTACATGGATTCATTTGTTCAATACAATAATGGTTAGTTTGAAGGTTTAAGGAAACGATTATTGGGGTTTACATGAGAGATAGATTTTGGATGATTTACCGGTAAACAATGAAGGGATATATGCTTATACTTTGGATTTAATTTTGTGTAAACAGGTGGTCATATGAGAAAATAACAGTAGCTCAGTGTATGATTTGAGATTAGCAATGAAAGAAGATAGCAATGGTATTAAGAGTGGAACCTAAAACCTCGTGAATGAAAATCAACAACTCTCATTTCTCAAACATGGAGTATGTAGAAGATAGGGCGCACTTAGTGAATAAAACGGAGGTTAGAATTTTATTAGACATTTCACATTTTTAACTCTAAATTGGATGGTCAACACGGTCAATCAACGCCAATTTGTTGACTTGGCACCAAACTCAGATATTGACAAAGTTAGGCACCAAACGCGAAAGTGTACCATTTTATAGGCACCAAACTCAAAATATCCCTTCTAATAATAAACTTACAATCTTTTAAAAAGGTCATAGATTACCTGTAATAAAACACGGAAAGAAGGAGATAAGGTTTGCAACCGTTAATAACTTCTCAACGATTATGGGATCTTCTTTAAGCTAGATAATCATTGAAAAATTTGAATAAAATACCATAAACACAAATGACTCAAGGAAATCCGCAGGCTTCGTTAGATGTCGGAACTCTATGATCAAGACCAAATCAGGAAACAGAAAGACTCCCCTTTGATAGAAAATTTTCAGAAAAAATATTTCCTGCATAAATTACATGTTTAGAGGCTTGAGAGTCGAAAAAAGCTTGCATTTTGGATGCATTGACTCAAGGAAGTCCTGTGACTTCGTTAGAAGTCGAAATCCTTTTTTTAAAACCAAACTATAAACAAGATAAACTCATTTTTATTATAAAATTTTCTAAAAAATGATTGCGGTAAAAAATAATACATTTAAAGGCTCTACGTGTTATCCAAATTGCATTTCTACGTATGTTGATTCCAAACATAAAGAGGGAAGTCATCCTTTACATTGAAAATAAGGATGAAACACCAATTCCTAAGCGTCCAAATCCTAAAAATTTTCCTGTATACTGTGGGAACTGAAAGACAGAGGTAACAGAAAGAGAATGAGGTCATTCCCACTTCGTATGAAGAAGTTATGAACAAAATAGTCGAAAAAGAGATTACAGAAACCCTTGGGGGACAAAGAGAGTTATATAAGTAGACAATATTTATAATAAGGGTTATTTTAAGTTTGGTGCCTATAAAATGGCACACCTTTGCCTTTGGTACCTAACTTTGTCGGAATTTGAGTTTGGTGTGGGTCCCAATCAACTTTTGTAATAAATCTCTCTAGATCATTTTCCAAACACGTTACGAGCGTTCCGGAGAAATAAGGCTGACTTATCTGACTGCCATGATAACTATGGATTTACATAAAATGGAAACAAATTTAATTAATACAATAATGATTAATTTGAAAAATGAATAGGGTCATTTACATGGATTCATTTGTTCAATACAATAATGGTTAGTTTGAAGGTTTAAGGAAACGATTATTGGGGTTTACATGAGAGATAGATTTTGGATGATTTACCGGTAAACAATGAAGGGAGCTATGCTTATACTTTGGATTTAATTTTGTGTAAACAGGTGGTCATATGAGAAAATAACAGTAGCTCAGTGTATGATTTGAGATTAGCAATGAAAGAAGATAGCAATGGTATTAAGAGTGGAACCTAAAACCTCGTGAATTAAAATCAACAACTCTCATTTCTCAAACATGGAGTATGTAGAAGATAGGGCGCACTTAGTGAATAAAACGGAGGTTAGAATTTTATTAGACATTTCACATTTTTAACTCTAAATTGGATGGTCAACACGGTCAATCAACGCCAATTTGTTTACTTGGCACCAAACTCAGATATTGACAAAGTTAGGCACCAAACGCGAAAGTGTACCATTTTATAGGCACCAAACTCAAAATATCCCTTCTAATAATAAACTTACAATCTTTTAAAAAGGTCATAGATTACCTATAATAAAACACGGAAAGAAGGAGATAAGGTTTGCAACCGTTAATAACTTCTCAACGATTATGGGATCTTCTTTAAGCTAGATAATCATTGAAAAATTTGAATAAAATACCATAAACACAAATGACTCAAGGAAATCCGCAGGCTTCGTTAGATGTCGGAAATCCATGATCAAGACCAAATCAGGAAACAGAAAGACTCCCCTTTGATAGAAAATTTTCAGAAAAAATATTTCCTGCATAAATTACATGTCTAGAGGCTTGAGAGTCGAAAAAAGATTGCATTTTGTCCTGTGACTTCGTTAGAAGTCGAAATCCTTTTTTTTAAAACCAAACTATAAACTAGATAAACTCATTTTTATTATAAAATTTTCTAAAAAATGATTGCGGTAAAAAATAATACATTTAAAGGCTCTACATGTTATCCAAATTGCATTTCTACGTATGTTGATTCCAAACATAAAGAGGGAAGTCATCCTTTACATTGAAAATAAGGATGAAACACCAATTCCTAAGCGTCCAAATCCTAAAAATTTTCCTGTATACTGTGGGGAACTGAAAGACAGAGGTAACAGAAAGAGAATGAGGTCATTCCCACTTCGTATGAAGAAGTTATGAACAAAATAGTCGAAAAAGAGATTACACAAACCCTTGGGGGACAAAGAGAGTTATATAAGTAGACAATATTTATAATAAGGGTTATTTTAGGTTTGGTGCCTATAAAATGGCACACCTTTGCCTTTCGTACCTAACTTTGTCGGAATTTGAGTTTGGTGTGGGTCCCAATCAACTTTTGTAATAAATCTCTCTAGATCATTTTCCAAACACGTTACGAGCGTTCCGGAGAAATACGGCTGACTTATCTGACTGCCATGATAACTATGGATTTACATAAAATGGAAACAAATTTAATTAATACAATAATGATTAATTTGAAAAATGAATAGGGTCATTTACATGGATTCATTTGTTCAATACAATAATGGTTAGTTTGAAGGTTTAAGGAAACGATTATTGGGGTTTACATGAGAGATAGATTTTGGATGATTTACCGGTAAACAATGAAGGGAGCTATGCTTATACTTTGGGTTTAATTTTGTGTAAACAGGTGGTCATATGAGAAAATAACAGCAGATCAGTGTATGATTTGAGATTAGCAATGAAAGAAGATGGCAATGGTATTAAGAGTGGAACCTAAAACCTCGTGAATGAAAATCAACAACTCTCATTTCTCAAACATGGAGTATGTAGAAGATAGGGCGCACTTAGTGAATTAAACGGAGGTTAGAATTTTATTAGACATTTCACATTTTTAACTCTAAATTGGATGGTCAACACGGTCAATCAACGCCAATTTGTTGACTTGGCACCAAACTCAGATATTGACAAAGTTAGGCACCAAACGCGAAAGTGTACCATTTTATAGGCACCAAACTCAAAATATCCCTTCTAATAATAAACTTACAATCTTTTAAAAAGGTCATAGATTACCTATAATAAAACACGGAAAGAAGGAGATAAGGTTTGCAACCGTTAATAACTTCTCAACGATTATGGGATCTTCTTTAAGCTAGATAATCATTGAAAAATTTGAATAAAATACCATAAACACAAATGACTCAAGAAAATCCGTAGGCTTCGTTAGATGTCGGAACTCTATGATCAAGACCAAATCAGGAAACAGAAAGACTCCCCTTTGATAGAAAATTTTCAGAAAAAATATTTCCTGCATAAATTACATGTCTAGAGGCTTGAGAGTCGAAAAAAGCTTGCATTTTGGATGCATTGACTCAAGGAAGTCCAGTGACTTCGTTAGAAGTCGAAATCCTTTTTTTAAAACCAAACTATAAACTAGATAAACTCATTTTTATTATAAAATTTTCTAAAAAATGATTGCGGTAAAAAATGATACATTTAAAGGCTCTACATGTTATCCAAATTGCATTTCTACGTATGTTGATTCCAAACATAAAGAGGGAAGTCATCCTTTACATTGAAAACAAGGATGAAACACCAATTCCTAAGCGTCCAAATCCTAAAACTTTTCCTGTATACTGTAGGGAACTGAAAGACAGAGGTAACAGAAAGAGAATGAGGTCATTCCCACTTCGTATGAAGAAGTTATGAACAAAATAGTCGAAAAAGAGATTACACAAACCCTTGGGGGACAAAGAGAGTTATATAAGTAGACAATATTTATAATAAGGGTTATTTTAGGTTTGGTGCCTATAAAATGGCACACCTTTGCCTTTGGTACCTAACTTTGTCGGAATTTGAGTTTGGTGTAGGTCCCAATCAAGCAGTTGACTTAACGGATGACTGGTGGACCGTTCACAAGCTGTGTTGGAGCACAACTTGTTGCTCGCCCCCCGCCAACTTTTGTAAATAAATACGTGTCTTTGTGAATAATTGTTTAAACAATCATTATTTAGTTTAACTAGTTCACTAACACGGACAACGATAGGGAAATCTCTCTAGATTTTCCAAACACGTTACAAGCGTTCGGGAGAAATAAGGCTGACTTATCTGACTGCCATGATAACTATGGATTTGCATAAAATGGAAACAAATTTAATTAATACAATAATGATTAATTTTAAAAATGAATAGGGTCATTTACATGGATTCATTTGTTCAATACAATAATGGTTAGTTTGAAGGTTTAAGGAAACGATTATTGGGGTTTACATGAGAGATAGATTTTGGATGATTTACCGGTAAACAATGAAGGGAGCTATGCTTATACTTTGGATTTAATTTTGTGTAAACAGGTGGTCATATGAGAAAATAACAGTAGCTCAGTGTATGATTTGAGATTAGCAATGAAAGAAGATGGCAATGGTATTAAGAGTGGAACCTAAAACCTCGTGAATGAAAATCAACAACTCTCATTTCTCAAACATGGAGTATGTAGAAGATAGGGCGCACTTAGTGAATAAAACGGAGGTTAGAATTTTATTAGACATTTCACATTTTTAACTCTAAATTGGATGGTCAACACGGTCAATCAACGCCAATTTGTTGACTTGGCACCAAACTCAGATATTGACAAAGTTAGGAACCAAACGCGAAAGTGTACCATTTTATAGGCACCAAACTCAAAATATCCCTTCTAATAATAAACTTACAATCTTTTAAAAAGGTCATAGATCACCTATAATAAAACACGGAAAGAAGGAGATAAGGTTTGCAACCGTTAATAACTTCTCAACGATTATGGGATCTTCTTTAAGCTAGATAATCATTGAAAAATTTGAATAAAATACCATAAACACAAATGACTCAAGGAAATCCGCAGGCTTCGTTAGATTTCGGAACTCTATGATCAAGACCAAATCAGGAAACAGAAAGACTCCCCTTTGATAGAAAATTTTCAGAAAAAATATTTCCTGCATAAATTACATGTCTAGAGGCTTGAGAGTCGAAAAAAGCTTGCATTTTGGATGCATTGACTCAAGGAAGTCCAGTGACTTCGTTAGAAGTCGAAATCCTTTTTTTAAAACCCAACTATAAACTAGATAAACTCATTTTTATTATAAAATTTTCTAAAAAATGATTGCGGTAAAAAATAATACATTTAAAGGCTCTACATGTTATCCAAATTTCATTTCTACGTATGTTGATTCCATACATAAAGAGGGAAGTCATCCTTTACATTGAAAACAAGGATGAAACACCAATTCCTAAGCGTCCAAATCCTAAAAATTTTCCTGTATACTGTGGGGAACTGAAAGACAGAGGTAACAGAAAGAGAATGAGGTCATTCCCACTTCGTATGAAGAAGTTATGAACAAAATAGTCGAAAAAGAGATTACACAAACCCTTGGGGGACAAAGAGAGTTATATAAGTAGACAATATTTATAATAAGGGTTATTTTAGGTTTGGTGCCTATAAAATGGCACACCTTTGCCTTTGGTACCTAACTTTGTCTGAATTTGAGTTTGGTGTGGGTCCCAATCAACTTTTGTAATAAATCTCTCTAGATCATTTTCCAAACACGTTACGAGCGTTCCGGAGAAATAAGGCTGACTTATCTGACTGCCATGATAACTATGGATTTACATAAAATGGAAACAAATTTAATTAATGCAATAATGATTAATTTGAAAAATGAATAGGGTCATTTACATGGATTCATTTGTTCAATACAATAATGTTTAGTTTGAAGGTTTAAGGAAACGATTATTGGGGTTTACATGAGAGATAGATTTTGGATGATTTACCGGTAAACAATGAAGGGAGCTATGCTTATACTTTGGATTTAATTTTGTGTAAACAGTTGGTCATATGAGAAAATAACAGTAGCTCGGTGTATGATTTGAGATTAGCAATGAAAGAAGATGGCAATGGTATTAAGAGTGGAACCTAAAACCTCGTGAATGAAAAACAACAACTCTCATTTCTCAAACATGGAGTATGTAGAAGATAGGGTGCAGTTAGTGAACAAAACGGAAGTTAGAATTTTATTAGACATTTCACATTTTTAACTCTAAATTGGATGGTCAACACGGTCAATCAACGCCAATTTGTTGACTTGGCACCAAACTCAGATATTGACAAAGTTAGGCACCAAACGCGAAAGTGTACCATTTTATAGGCACCAAACTCAAAATATCCCTTCTAATAATAAACTTACAATCTTTTAAAAAGTCATAGATTACCTATAATAAAACACGGAAAGAAGGAGATAAGGTTTGCAACCGTTAATAACTTCTCAACGATTATGGGATCTTCTTTAAGCTAGATAATCATTGAAAAATTTGAATAAAATACCATAAACACAAATGACTCAAGGAAATCCGTAGGCTTCGTTAGATGTCGGAACTCTATGATCAAGACCAAATCAGGAAACAGAAAGACTCCCCTTTGATAGAAAATTTTCAGAAAAAATATTTCCTGCATAAATTACATGTCTAGAGGCTTGAGAGTCGAAAAAATCTTGCATTTTGGATGCATTGACTCAAGGAAGTCCAGTGACTTCGTTAGAAGTCGAAATCCTTTTTTTAAAACCAAACTATAAACTAGATAAACTCATTTTTATTATAAAATTTTCTAAAAAATGATTGCGGTAAAAAATGATACATTTAAAGGCTCTACATGTTATCCAAATTGCATTTCTACGTATGTTGATTCCAAACATAAAGAGGGAAGTCATCCTTTACATTGAAAACAAGGATGAAACACCAATTCCTAAGCGTCCAAATCCTAAAACTTTTCCTGTATACTGTGGGGAACTGAAAGACAGAGGTAACAGAAAGAGAATGAGGTCATTCCCACTTCGTATGAAGAAGTTATGAAGAAAATAGTCGAAAAAGAGATTACACAAACCCTTGGGGGACAAAGAGAGTTATATAAGTAGACAATATTTATAATAAGGGTTATTTTAGGTTTGGTGCCTATAAAATGGCACACCTTTGCCTTTGGTACCTAACTTTGTCGGAATTTGAGTTTGGTGTGGGTCCCAATCATCTTTTGTAATAAATCTCTCTAGATCATTTTCCAAACACGTTACGAGCGTTCTGGAGAAATAAGGCTGACTTATCTGACTGCCATGATAACTATGGATTTACATAAAATGGAAACAAATTTAATTAATACAATAATGATTAATTTGAAAAATGAATAGGGTCATTTACATGGATTCATTTGTTCAATACAATAATGGTTAGTTTGAAGGTTTAAGGAAACGATTATTGGGGTTTACATGAGAGATAGATTTTGGATGATTTACCGGTAAACAATGAAGGGATCTATGCTTATACTTTGGGTTTAATTTTGTGTAAACAGGTGGTCATATGAGAAAATAACAACAGATCAGTGTATGATTTGAGATTAGCAATGAAAGAAGATGGCAATGGTATTAAGAGTGGAACCTAAAACCTCGTGAATGAAAATCAACAACTCTCATTTCTCAAACATGGAGTATGTAGAAGATAGGGCGCACTTAGTGAATTAAACGGAGGTTAGAATTTTATTAGACATTTCACATTTTTAACTCTAAATTGGATGGTCAACACGGTCAATCAACGCCAATTTGTTGACTTGGCACCAAACTCAGATATTGACAAAGTTAGGCACCAAACGCGAAAGTGTACCATTTTATAGGCACCAAACTCAAAATATCCCTTCTAATAATAAACTTACAATCTTTTAAAAAGGTCATAGATTACCTATAATAAAACACGGAAAGAAGGAGATTAGGTTTGCAACCGTTAATAACTTCTCAACGATTATGGGATCTTCTTTAAGCTAGATAATCATTGAAAAATTTGAATAAAATACCATAAACACAAATGGCTCAAGGAAATCCGCTGGCTTCGTTAGATGTTGGAACTCTATGATCAAGACCAAATCAGGAAACAGAAAGACTCCCCTTTAATAGAAAATTTTCAGAAAAAATATTTCCTGCATAAATTACATGTCTAGAGGCTTGAGAGTCGAAAAAAGCTTGCATTTTGGATGCATTGACTCAAGGAAGTCCAGTGACTTCGTTAGAAGTCGAAATCCTTTTTTTAAAACCAAACTATAAACTAGATAAACTCATTTTTATTATAAAATTTTCTAAAAAATGATTGCGGTAAAAAATGATACATTTAAAGGCTCTACATGTTATCCAAATTGCATTTCTACGTATGTTGATTCCAAACATAAAGAGGGAAGTCATCCTTTACATTGAAAACAAGGATGAAACACCAATTCCTAAGCGTCCAAATCCTAAAACTTTTCCTGTATACTGTGGGGAACTGAAAGACAGAGGTAACAGAAAGAGAATGAGGTCATTCCCACTTCGTATGAAGAAGTTATGAACAAAATAGTCGAAAAAGAGATTACACAAACCCTTGGGGGACAAAGAGAGTTATAAAAGTAGACAATATTTATAATAAGACATTTCACATTTTTAACTCTAAATTGGATAGTCAACTCGGTCAATCAACGCCAATTTGTTGACTTGGCACCAAACTCTGATATTGACAAAGTTAGGCACCAAACGCGAAAGTGTACCATTTTATAGGCACCAAACTCAAAATATCCCTTCTAATCATAAACTTACAATATTTTAAAAAGGTCATAGATTACCTATAATAAAACACGGAAAGAAGGAGATAAGGTTTGCAACTGTTAATAACTTCTCAACGATTATGGGATCTTCTTTAAGCTAGATAATCATTGAAAAATTTGAATAAAATACCATAAACACAAATGACTCAAGGAAATCCGCAGGCTTCGTTAGATGTCGGAACTCTATGATCAAGACCAAATCAGGAAACAGAAAGACTCCCCTTTGATAGAAAATTTTCAGAAAAAATATTTCCTGCATAAATTACATGTCTAGAGGATTGAGAGTCGAAAAAATCTTGCATTTTGGATGCATTGACTCAAGGAAGTCCTGTGACTTCGTTAGAAGTCGAAATCCTTTTTTTAAAACCAAACTATAAACTAGATAAACTCATTTTTATTATAAAATTTTCTAAAAAATGATTGCGGTAAAAAATAATACATTTAAAGGCTCTACATGTTATCCAAATTGCATTTCTACGTATGTTGATTCCAAACATAAAGAGGGAAGTCATCCTTTACATTGAAAATAAGGATGAAACACCAATTCCTAAGCGTCCAAATCCAAAATATTTTCCAGTATACTGTGGGGAACTGAAAGACAGAGGTAACAGAAAAAGAATGAGGTCATTACCACTTCGTATGAAGAAGTTATGAACAAAATAGTCGAAAAAGAGATTACACAAACCCTTGGGGGACAAAGAGAGTTATATAAGTAGACAATATTTATAATAAGGGTTATTTTAGGTTTGGTGCCTATAAAATGGCACACCTTTGCCTTTGGTACCTAACTTTGTCGGAATTTGAGTTTGGTGTAGGTCCCAATCAAGCAGTTGACTTAACGGATGACTGGTGGACCGTTCACAAGTTGTGTTGGAGCACAACTTGTTGCTCGGCCCCCGCCAACTTTTGTAAATAAATACGTGTCTTTGTGAATAATTGTTTAAACAATCATTATTTAGTTTAACAAGTTCACTAACACGGACAACGGTAGGGAAATCTCTCTAGATTTTCCAAACACGTTACAAGCGTTCCGGAGAAATAAGGCTGACTTATCTGACTGCCATGATAACTATGGATTTGCATAAAATGGAAACAAATTTAATTAATACAATAATGATTAATTTTAAACATGAATAGGGTCATTTACATGGATTCATTTTTTCAATACAATAATGGTTAGTTTGAAGGTTTAAGGAAACGATTATTGGGGTTTACATGAGAGATAGATTTTGGATGATTTACCGGTAAACAATGAAGGGAGCTATGCTTATACTTTGGATTTAATTTTGTGTAAACAGGTGGTCATATGAGAAAATAACAGTAGCTCAGTGTATGATTTGAGATTAGCAATGAAAGAAGATGGCAATGGTATTAAGAGTGGAACCTAAAACCTCGTGAATGAAAATCAACAACTCTCATTTCTCAAATATGGAGTATGTAGAAGATAGGGCGCAGTTAGTGAACAAAACGGAAGTTAGAATTTTATTAGACATTTCACATTTTTAACTCTAAATTGGATGGTCAACACGGTCAATCAACGCCAATTTGTTGACTTGGCACCAAACTCAGATATTGACAAAGTTAAGCACCAAACGCGAAAGTGTACCATTTTATAGGCACCAAACTCAAAATATCCCTTCTAATAATAAACTTATAATCTTTTAAAAAGGTCATAGATTACCTATAATAAAACACGGAAAGAAGGAGATAAGTTTTGCAACCGTTAATAACTTCTCAATGATTATGGGATCTTCTTTAAGCTAGATAATCAATGAAAAATTTGAATAAAATACCATAAACACAAATGACTCAAGGAAATCCGCAGGCTTCGTTAGATGTCGGAACTCTATGATCAAGACCAAATCAGGAAACACAAAGACTCCCCTTTAATAGAAAATTTTCAGAAAAAATATTTCCTGCACAAATTACATGTCTAGAGGCTTGAGAGTCGAAAAAAGCTTGCATTTTGGATGCATTGACTCAAGGAAGTCCAGTGACTTCGTTAGAAGTCGAAATCCTTTTTTTAAAACCCAACTATAAACTAGATAAACTCATTTTTATTATAAAATTTTCTAAAAAATGATTGCGGTACAAAATAATACATTTAAAGGCTCTACATGTTATCCAAATTGCATTTCTACGTATGTTGATTCCAAACATAAAGAGGGAAGTCATCCTTTACATTGAAAACAAGGATGAAACACAAATTCCTAGGCGTCCAAATCCTAAAATTTTTCCAGTATACTGTGGGGAACTGAAAGACAGAGGTAACAGAAAAAGAATGAGGTCATTCCCACTTCGTATGAAGAAGTTATGAACAAAATAGTCGAAAAAGAGATTACACAAACCCTTGGGGGACAAAGAGACTTATATAAGTAGACAATATTTATAATAAGGGTTATTGTAGGTTTGGTGCCTATAAAATGGCACACCTTTGCCTTTGGTACCTAACTTTGTCTGAATTTGAGTTTGATGTGGGTCCCAATCAACTTTTGTAATAAATCTCTCTAGATCATTTTCCAAACACGTTACGAGCGTTCCGGAGAAATAAGGCTGACTTATCTGACTGCCATGATAACTATGGATTTACATAAAATGGAAACAAATTTAATTAATACAATAATGATTAATTTGAAAAATGAATAGGGTCATTTACATGGATTCATTTGTTCAATACAATAATGGTTAGTTTGAAGGTTTAAGGAAACGATTATTGGGGTTTACATGAGAGATAGATTTTGGATGATTTACCGGTAAACAATGAAGGGATCTATGCTTATACTTTGGATTTAATTTTGTGTAAACAGGTGGTCATATGAGAAAATAACAGTAGCTCAGTGTATGATTTGAGATTAGCAATGAAAGAAGATGGCAATGGTATTAAGAGTGGAACCTAAAACCTCGTGAATGAAAATCAACAACTCTCATTTCTCAAACATGGAGTATGTAGAAGATAGGGCGCACTTAGTGAATAAAACGGAGGTTAGAATTTTATTAGACATTTCACATTTTTAACTCTAAATTGGATGGTCAACACGGTCAATCAACGCCAATTTGTTGACTTGGCACCAAACTCAGATATTGACAAAGTTAGGAACCAAACACGAAAGTGTACCATTTTATAGGCACCAAACTCAAAATATCCCTTCTAATAATAAACTTACAATCTTTTAAAAAGGTCATAGATTACCTATAATAAAACATGGAAAGAAGGAGATAAGGTTTGCAACCGTTAATAACTTCTCAACGATTATGGGATCTTCTTTAAGCTAGATAATCATTGAAAAATTTGAATAAAATACCATAAACACAAATGACTCAAGGAAATCCGCAGGCTTCGTTAGATGTCGGAATTCTATGATCAAGACCAAATCAGGAAACAGAAAGACTCCCCTTTGATAGAAAATTTTCATAAAAAATATTTCCTGCATAAATTACATGTCTAGAGGCTTGAGAGTCGAAAAAAGCTTGCATTTTGGATGCATTGACTCAAGGAAGTCCAGTGACTTTGTTAGAAGTCGAAATCCTTTTTTTAAAACCCAACTATAAACTAGATAAACTCATTTTTATTATAAAATTTTATAAAAAATGATTGCGGTAAAAAATAATACATTTAAAGGCTCTACATGTTATCCAAATTGCATTTCTACGTATGTTGATTCCAAACATAAAGAGGGAAGTCATCCTTTACATTGAAAACAAGGATGAAACACCAATTCCTAAGCGTCCAAATCCTAAAAATTTTCCTGTATACTGTGGGGAACTGAAAGACAGAGGTAACAGAAAGAGAATGAGGTCATTCCCACTTCGTATGAAGAAGTTATGAACAAACCCTTGGGGGACAAAGAGAGTTATATAAGTTGACAATATTTATAATAAGGGTTATTTTAGGTTTGGTGCCTATAAAATGGCACACCTTTGCCTTTGGTACCTAAATTTGTCTGAATTTGAGTTTGGTGTGGGTCCCAATCAACTTTTGTAATAAATCTCTCTAGATCATTTTCCAAACACGTTACGAGCGTTCCGGAGAAATAAGGCTGACTTATCTGACTGCCATGATAACTATGGATTTACATAAAATGGAAACAAATTTAATTAATACAATAATGATTAATTTGAAAAATGAATAGGGTCATTTACATGGATTCATTTGTTCAATACAATAATGGTTAGTTTGAAGGTTTAAGGAAACGATTATTGGGGTTTATATGAGAGATAGATTTTGGATGATTTACGGGTAAACAATGAAGGGAGCTATGCCTATACTTTGGATTTAATTTTGTGTAAACAGGTGGTCATATGAGAAAATTACAGTAGCTCAGTGTATGATTTGAGATTAGCAATGAAAGAAGATAGCAATGGTATTAAGAGTGGAACCTAAAACCTCGTGAATGAAAATCAACAACTCTCATTTCTCAAACATGGAGTATGTAGAAGATAGGGCGCACTTAGTGAATAAAACGGAGGTTAGAATTTTATTAGACATTTCACATTTTTAACTCTAAATTGGATGGTCAACACGGTCAATCAACGCCAATTTGTTGACTTGGCACCAAACTCAGATATTGACAAAGTTAGGAACCAAACGCGAAAGTGTACCATTTTATAGGCACCAAACTCAAAATATCCCTTCTAATAATAAACTTACAATCTTTTAAAAAGGTCATAGATTACCTATAATAAAACACGGAAAGAAGGAGATAAGGTTTGCAACCGTTAATAACTTCTCAACGATTATGGGATCTTCTTTAAGCTAGATAATCATTGAAAAATTTGAATAAAATACCATAAACACAAATGACTCAAGGAAATCCGCAGGCTTCGTTAGATGTCGGAACTCTATGATCAAGACCAAATCAGGAAACAGAAAGACTCCCCTTTGATAGAAAATTTTCAGAAAAAATATTTCCTGCATAAATTACATGTCTAGAGGATTGAGAGTCGAAAAAAGCTTGCATTTTGGATGCATTGACTCAAGGAAGTCCAGTGACTTCGTTAGAAGTCGAAATCCTTTTTTTAAAACCAAACTATAAACTAGATAAACTCATTTTTATTATAAAATTTTATAAAAAATGATTGCGGTAAAAAATGATACATTTAAAGGCTCTACATGTTATCCAAATTGCATTTCTACGTATGTTGATTCCAAACATAAAGAGGGAAGTCATCCTTTACATTGAAAACAAGGATGAAACACCAATTCCTAAGCGTCCAAATCCTAAAACTTTTCCTGTATACTGTGGGGAACTGAAAGACAGAGGTAACAGAAAGAGAATGAGGTCATTCCCACTTCGTATGAAGAAGTTATGAACAAAATAGTCGAAAAAGAGATTACACAAACCCTTGGGGGACAAAGAGAGTTATATAAGTAGACAATATTTATAATAAGGGTTATTTTAGGTTTGGTGCCTATAAAATGGCACACCTTTGCCTTTCGTACCTAACTTTGTCGGAATTTGAGTTTGGTGTGGGTCCCAATCAACTTTTGTAATAAATCTCTCTAGATCATTTTCCAAACACGTTACGAGCGTTCCGGAGAAATACGGCTGACTTATCTGACTGCCATGATAACTATGGATTTACATAAAATGGAAACAAATTTAATTAATACAATAATGATTAATTTGAAAAATGAATAGGGTCATTTACATGGATTCATTTGTTCAATACAATAATGGTTAGTTTGAAGGTTTAAGGAAACGATTATTGGGGTTTACATGAGAGATAGATTTTGGATGATTTACCGGTAAACAATGAAGGGAGCTATGCTTATACTTTGGGTTTAATTTTGTGTAAACAGGTGGTCATATGAGAAAATAACAGCAGATCAGTGTATGATTTGAGATTAGCAATGAAAGAAGATGGCAATGGTATTAAGAGTGGAACCTAAAACCTCGTGAATGAAAATCAACAACTCTCATTTCTCAAACATGGAGTATGTAGAAGATAGGGCGCACTTAGTGAATTAAACGGAGGTTAGAATTTTATTAGACATTTCACATTTTTAACTCTAAATTGGATGGTCAACACGGTCAATCAACGCCAATTTGTTGACTTGGCACCAAACTCAGATATTGACAAAGTTAGGCACCAAACGCGAAAGTGTACCATTTTATAGGCACCAAACTCAAAATATCCCTTCTAATAATAAACTTACAATCTTTTAAAAAGGTCATAGATTACCTATAATAAAACACGGAAAGAAGGAGATAAGGTTTGCAACCGTTAATAACTTCTCAACGATTATGGGATCTTCTTTAAGCTAGATAATCATTGAAAAATTTGAATAAAATACCATAAACACAAATGACTCAAGAAAATCCGTAGGCTTCGTTAGATGTCGGAACTCTATGATCAAGACCAAATCAGGAAACAGAAAGACTCCCCTTTGATAGAAAATTTTCAGAAAAAATATTTCCTGCATAAATTACATGTCTAGAGGCTTGAGAGTCGAAAAAAGCTTGCATTTTGGATGCATTGACTCAAGGAAGTCCAGTGACTTCGTTAGAAGTCGAAATCCTTTTTTTAAAACCAAACTATAAACTAGATAAACTCATTTTTATTATAAAATTTTCTAAAAAATGATTGCGGTAAAAAATGATACATTTAAAGGCTCTACATGTTATCCAAATTGCATTTCTACGTATGTTGATTCCAAACATAAAGAGGGAAGTCATCCTTTACATTGAAAACAAGGATGAAACACCAATTCCTAAGCGTCCAAATCCTAAAACTTTTCCTGTATACTGTAGGGAACTGAAAGACAGAGGTAACAGAAAGAGAATGAGGTCATTCCCACTTCGTATGAAGAAGTTATGAACAAAATAGTCGAAAAAGAGATTACACAAACCCTTGGGGGACAAAGAGAGTTATATAAGTAGACAATATTTATAATAAGGGTTATTTTAGGTTTGGTGCCTATAAAATGGCACACCTTTGCCTTTCGTACCTAACTTTGTCGGAATTTGAGTTTGGTGTGGGTCCCAATCAACTTTTGTAATAAATCTCTCTAGATCATTTTCCAAACACGTTACGAGCGTTCCGGAGAAATAAGGCTGACTTATCTGACTGCCATGATAACTATGGATTTACATAAAATGGAAACAAATTTAATTAATACAATAATGATTAATTTGAAAAATGAATAGGGTCATTTACATGGATTCATTTGTTCAATACAATAATGGTTAGTTTGAAGGTTTAAGGAAACGATTATTGGGGTTTACATGAGAGATAGATTTTGGATGATTTACCGGTAAACAATGAAGGGAGCTATGCTTATACTTTGGATTTAATTTTGTGTAAACAGGTGGTCATATGAGAAAATAACAGTAGCTCAGTGTATGATTTGAGATTAGCAATGAAAGAAGGTGGCAATGGTATTAAGAGTGGAACCTAAAACCTCGTGAATGAAAATCAACAACTCTCATTTCTCAAACATGGAGTATGTAGAAGATAGGGCGCACTTAGTGAATAAAACGGAGGTTAGAATCTATTAGACATTTCACATTTTTAACTCTAAATTGGATGGTCAACACGGTCAATCAACGCCAATTTGTTGACTTGGCACCAAACTCAGATATTGACAAAGTTAGGAACCAAACGCGAAAGTGTACCATTTTATAGGCACCAAACTCAAAATATCCCTTCTAATAATAAACTTACAATCTTTTAAAAAGGTCATAGATTACCTATAATAAAACACGGAAAGAAGGAGATATGGTTTGCAACCGTTAATAACTTCTCAACGATTATGGGATCTTCTTTAAGCTAGATAATCATTGAAAAATTTGAATAAAATACCATAAACACAAATGACTCAAGGAAATCCGCAGGATTCGTTAGATGTCGGAACTCTATGATCAAGACCAAATCAGGAAACAGAAAAACTCCCCTTTGATAGAAAATTTTCAGAAAAAATATTTCCTGCATAAATTACATGTCTAGAGGCTTGAGAGTCGAAAAAAGCTTGCATTTTGGATGCATTGACTCAAGGAAGTCCAGTGACTTCGTTAGAAGTCGAAATCCTTTTTTTAAAACCCAACTATAAACTAGATAAACTCATTTTTATTATAAAATTTTATAAAAAATGATTGCGGTAAAAAATAATACATTTAAAGGCTCTACATGTTATCCAAATTGCATTTCTACGTATGTTGATTCCAAACATAAAGAGGGAAGTCATCCTTTACATTGAAAACAAGGATGAAACACCAATTCCTAAGCGTCCAAATCCTAAAAATTTTCCTGTATACTGTGGGGAACTGAAAGACAGAGGTAACAGAAAGAGAATGAGGTCATTCCCACTTCGTATGAAGAAGTTATGAACAAACCCTTGGGGGACAAAGAGAGTTATATAAGTAGACAATATTTATAATAAGGGTTATTTTAGGTTTGGTGCCTATAAAATGGCACACCTTTGCCTTTGGTACCTAAATTTGTCTGAATTTGAGTTTGGTGTGGGTCCCAATCAACTTTTGTAATAAATCTCTCTAGATCATTTTCCAAACACGTTACGAGCGTTCCGGAGAAATAAGGCTGACTTATCTGACTGCCATGATAACTATGGATTTACATAAAATGGAAACAAATTTAATTAATACAATAATGATTAATTTGAAAAATGAATAGGGTCATTTACATGGATTCATTTGTTCAATACAATAATGGTTAGTTTGAAGGTTTAAGGAAACGATTATTGGGGTTTACATGAGAGATAGATTTTGGATGATTTACCGGTAAACAATGAAGGGAGCTATGCTTATACTTTGGATTTAATTTTGTGTAAACAGGTGGTCATATGAGAAAATTACAGTAGCTCAGTGTATGATTTGAGATTAGCAATGAAAGAAGATAGCAATGGTATTAAGAGTGGAACCTAAAACCTCGTGAATGAAAATCAACAACTCTCATTTCTCAAACATGGAGTATGTAGAAGATAGGGCGCACTTAGTGAATAAAACGGAGGTTAGAATTTTATTAGACATTTCACATTTTTAACTCTAAATTGGATGGTCAACACGGTCAATCAACGCCAATTTGTTGACTTGGCACCAAACTCAGATATTGACAAAGTTAAGAACCAAACACGAAAGTGTACCATTTTATAGGCACCAAACTCAAAATATCCCTTCTAATAATAAACTTACAATCTTTTAAAAAGGTCATAGATTACCTATAATAAAACACGGAAAGAAGGAGATAAGGTTTGCAACCGTTAATAACTTCTCAACGATTATGGGATCTTCTTTAAGCTAGATAATCATTGAAAAATTTGAATAAAATACCATAAACACAAATGACTCAAGGAAATCCGCAGGCTTCGTTAGATGTTGGAACTCTATGATCAAGACCAAATCAGGAAACAGAAAGACTCCCCTTTGATAGAAAATTTTCAGAAAAAATATTTCCTGCATAAATTACATGTCTAGAGGCTTGAGAGTCGAAAAAAGCTTGCATTTTGGATGCATTGACTCAAGGAAGTCCAGTGACTTCGTTAGAAGTCGAAATCCTTTTTTTAAAACCAAACTATAAACTAGATAAACTCATTTTTATTATAAAATTTTCTAAAAAATGATTGCGGTAAAAAATAATACATTTAAAGGCTCTACATGTTATCCAAATTGCATTTCTACGTATGTTGATTCCAAACATAAAGAGGGAAGTCATCCTTTACATTGAAAAATAAGGATGAAACACCAATTCCTAAGCGTCCAAATCCTAAAATTTTTCCAGTATACTGTGGGGAACTGAAAGACAGAGGTAACAGAAAAAAAATGAGGTCATTCCCACTTCGTATGAAGAAGTTATGAACAAAATAGTCGAAAAAGAGATTACACAAACCCTTGGGGGACAAAGAGAGTTATATAAGTAGACAATATTTATAATAAGGGTTATTTTAGGTTTGGTGCCTATAAAATGGCACACCTTTGCCTTTGGTACCTAACTTTGTCGGAATTTGAGTTTGGTGTGGGTCCCAATCAACTTTTGTAATAAATCTCTCTAGATCATTTTCCAAACACGTTACGAGCGTTCCGGAGAAATAAGGCTGACTTATCTGACTGCCATGATAACTATGGATTTACATAAAATGGAAAAAAATTTAATTAATACAATAATGATTAATTTGAAAAATGAATAGGGTCATTTACGTGGATTCATTTGTTCAATATAATAATGGTTAGTTTGAAGGTTTAAGGAAACGATTATTGGGGTTTACATGAGAGATAGATTTTGGATGATTTACTGGTAAACAATGAAGGGAGTTATGCTTATACTTTGGATTTAATTTTGTGTAAACAGGTGGTCATATGAGAAAATAACAGTAGCTCAGTGTATGATTTGAGATTAGCAATGAAAGAAGATAGCAATGGTATTAAGAGTGGAACCTAAAACCTCGTGAATGAAAATCAACAACTCTCATTTCTCAAACATGCAGTATGTAGAAGATAGGGCGCACTTAGTGAATAAAACGGAGGTTAGAATTTTATTATACATTTCACATTTTTAACTCTAAATTGGATGGTCAACACGGTCAATCAACGCCAATTTGTTGACTTGGCACCAAACTCAGATATTGACAAAGTTAGGCACCAAACGCGAAAGTGTACCATTTTATAGGCACCAAACTCAAAATATCCCTTCTAATAATAAACTTACAATCTTTTAAAAAGGTCATAGATTACCTATAATAAAACACGGAAAGAAGGAGATAAGGTTTGCAACCGTTAATAACTTCTCAACGATTATGGGATCTTCTTTAATCTAGATAATCATTGAAAAATTTGAATAAAATACCATAAACACAAATGACTCAAAGAAATCCGCAGGCTTCGTTAGATGTCGGAACTCTATGATCAAGACCAAATCAGGAAACAGAAAGACTCCCCTTTGATAGAAAATTTTCAGAAAAAATATTTCCTGCATAAATTACATGTCTAGAGGCTTGAAAGTCGAAAAAAGCTTGCATTTTGGATGCATTGACTCAAGGAAGTCCAGTGACTTCGTTAGAAGTCGAAATCCTTTTTTTAAAACCAAACTATAAACTAGAGAAACTCATTTTTATTATAAAATTTTCTAAAAAATGATTGCGGTAAAAAATAATACATTTAAAGGCTCTACATGTTATCCAAATTGCATTTCTACGTATGTTGATTCCAAACATAAAGAGGGAAGTCATCCTTTACATTGAAAATAAGGATGAAACACAAATTCCTAAGCGTCCAAATCCTAAAATTTTTCCAGTATACTGTGGGGAACTGAAAGACAGAGGTAAGAAAAAAAGAATGAGGTCATTCCCACTTCGTATGAAGAAGTTATAAACAAAATAGTCGAAAAAGAGATTACACAAACCCTTGGGGGACAAAGAGAGTTATATAAGTAGACAATATTTATAATAAGGGTTATTTTAGGTTCGGTGCCTATAAAATGGCACACCTTTGCCTTTGGTACCTAACTTTGTCGGAATTTGAGTTTGTTGTAGGTCCCAATCAAGCAGTTGACTTAACGGATGACTGGTGGACCGTTCACAAGCTGTGTTGGAGCACAACTTGTTGCTCGACCCACGCCAACTTTTGTAAATAAATACGTGTCTTTGTGAATAATTGTTTAAACAATCATTATTTAGTTTAACTAGTTCACTAACACGGACAACGGTAGGGAAATCTCTCTAGATTTTCCAAACACGTTATGAGCGTTCCAGAGAAATAAGGCTGACTTATCTGACTGCCATGATAACTATGGATTTGCATAAAATGGAAACAAATTTAATTAATACAATAATGATTAATTTTAAAAATGAATAGGGTCATTTACATGGATTCATTTGTTCAATACAATTAAGGTTTAAGGAAACGATTATTGGGGTTTACATGAGAGATAGATTTTGGATGATTTACCGGTAAACAATGAAGGGAGCTATGCTTATAATTTGAATTTAATTTTGTGTAAACAGGTGGTCATATGAGAAAATAACAGTAGCTCGGTGTATGATTTGAGATTAGCAATGAAAGAAGATGGCAATGGTATTAAGAGTGGAACCTAAAACCTCGTGAATGAAAATCAACAACTCTCATTTCTCAAACATGGAGTATGTAGAAGATAGGGCGCAGTTAGTGAACAAAACGGAAGTTAGAATTTTATTAGACATTTCACATTTTTAACTCTAAATTGGATGGTCAACACGGTCAATCAACGCCAATTTGTTGACTTGGCACCAAACTCAGATATTGACAAAGTTAGGCACCAAACGCGAAAGTGTACCATTTTATAGGCACCAGACTCAAAATATCCCTTCTAATAATAAACTTATAATCTTTTAAAAAGGTCATAGATTACCTATAATAAAACACGGAAAGAAGGAGATAAGTTTTGCAACCATTAATAACTTCTCAATGATTATGGGATCTACTTTAAGCTAGATAATCAATGAAAAATTTGACTAAAATACCATAAACACAAATGACTCAAGGAAATCCGCAGGCTTCGTTAGATGTCGGAACTCTATGATCAAGACCAAATCAGGAAACAGAAAGACTCCCCTTTGATAGAAAATTTTCAGAAAAAATATTTCCTGCACAAATTACATGTCTAGAGGCTTGAGAGTCGAAAAAAGCTTGCATTTTGGATGCATTGACTCAAGGAAGTCCAGTGACTTCGTTAGAAGTCGAAATCCTTTTTTTAAAACCAAACTATAAACTAGAGAAACTCATTTTTATTATAAAATTTTCTAAAAAATGATTGCGGTAAAAAATAATACATTTAAAGGCTCTACATGTTATCCAAATTGCATTTCTACGTATGTTGATTCCAAACATAAAGAGGGAAGTCATCCTTTACATTGAAAATAAGGATGAAACACAAATTCCTAAGCGTCCAAATCCTAAAATTCCAGTATACTGTGGGGAACTGAAAGACAGAGGTAACAGAAAAAGAATGAGGTCATTCCCACTTCGTATGAAGAAGTTATGAACAAAATAGTCGAAAAAGAGATTACACAAACCCTTGGGGGACAAAGAGAGTTATATAAGTAGACAATATTTATAATAAGGGTTATTTTAGGTTCGGTGCCTATAAAATGGTACACCTTTGCCTTTGGTACCTAACTTTGTCGGAATTTGAGTTTGTTGTAGGTCCCAATCAAGCAGTTGACTTAACGGATGACTGGTGGACCGTTCACAAGCTGTGTTGGAGCACAACTTGTTGCTCGACCCCCGCCAACTTTTGTAAATAAATACGTGTCTTTGTGAATAATTGTTTAAACAATCATTATTTAGTTTAACTAGTTCACTAACACGGACAACGGTAGGGAAATCTCTCTAGATTTTCCAAACACGTTACGAGCGTTCCAGAGAAATAAGGCTGACTTATCTGACTGCCATGATAACTATGGATTTGCATAAAATGGAAACAAATTTAATTAATACAATAATGATTAATTTTAAAAATGAATAGGGTCATTTACATGGATTCATTTTTTCAATACAATAATGGTTAGTTTGAAGGTTTAAGGAAACGATTATTGGGGTTTACATGAGAGATAGATTTTGGATGATTTACCGGTAAACAATGAAGGGAGCTATGCTTATACTTTGGATTTAATTTTGTGTAAACAGGTGGTCATATGAGAAAATAACAGTAGCTCGGTGTATGATTTGAGATTAGCAATGAAAGAAGATGGCAATGGTATTAAGAGTGGAACCTAAAACCTCGTGAATGAAAATCAACAACTCTCATTTCTCAAACATGGAGTATGTAGAAGATAGGGCGCAGTTAGTGAACAAAACGGAAGTTAGAATTTTATTAGACATTTCACATTTTTAACTCTAAATTGGATGGTCAACACGGTCAATCAACGCCAATTTGTTGACTTGGCACCAAACTCAGATATTGACAAAGTTAGGCACCAAACGCGAAAGTGTACCATTTTATAAGCACCAAACTCAAAATATCCCTTCTAATAATAAACTTATAATCTTTTAAAAAGGTCATAGATTACCTATAATAAAACACGGAAAGAAGGAGATAAGTTTTGCAACCGTTAATAACTTCTCAATGATTATGGGATCTACTTTAAGCTAGATAATCAATGAAAAATTTGAATAAAATACCATAAACACAAATGACTCAAGGAAATCCGCAGGCTTCGTTAGATGTCGGAACTCTATGATCAAGACCAAATCAGGAAACAGAAAGACTCCCCTTTGATAGAAAATTTTCAGAAAAAATATTTCCTGCACAAATTACATGTCTAGAGGCTTGAGAGTCGAAAAAAGCTTGCATTTTGGATGCATTGACTCAAGGAAGTCCAGTGACTTCGTTAGAAGTCGAAATCCTTTTTTTAAAACCCAACTATAAACTAGATAAACTCATTTTTATTATAAAATTTTCTAAAAAATGATTGCGGTAAAAAATAATACATTTAAAGGCTCTACATGTTATCCAAATTGCATTTCTACGTATGTTGATTCCAAAAATAAAGAGGGAAGTCATCCTTTACATTGAAAACAAGGATGAAACACCAATTCCTAAGCGTCCAAATCCTAAAAATTTTCCTGTATACTGTGGGGAACTGAAAGACAGAGGTAACAGAAAGAGAATGAGGTCATTCCCACTTCGTATGAAGAAGTTATGAACAAAATAGTCGAAAAAGAGATTACACAAACCCTTGGGGGACAAAGAGAGTTATATAAGTAGACAATATTTATAATAAGGGTTATTTTAGGTTCGGTGCCTATAAAATGGCACACCTTTGCCTTTGGTACCTAACTTTGTCGGAATTTGAGTTTGTTGTAGGTCCCAATCAAGCAGTTGACTTAACGGATGACTGGTGGACCGTTCACAAGCTGTGTTGGAGCACAACTTGTTGCTCGACCCCCGCCAACTTTTGTAAATAAATACGTGTCTTTGTGAATAATTGTTTAAACAATCATTATTTAGTTTAACTAGTTCACTAACACGGACAACGGTAGGGAAATCTCTCTAGATTTTCCAAACACGTTACAAGCGTTCCGGAGAAATAAGGCTGACTTATCTGACTGCCATGATAACTATGGATTTGCATAAAATGGAAACAAATTTAATTAATAAAATAATGATTAATTTTAAAAATGAATAGGGTCATTTACATGGATTCATTTGTTCAATACAATAATGGTTAGTTTGAAGGTTTAAGGAAACGATTATTGGGGTTTACATGAGAGATAGATTTTGGATGATTTACCGGTAAACAATGAATGGAGCTATACTTATACTTTGGATTTAATTTTGTGTAAACAGGTGGTCATATGAGAAAATAATAGTAGCTCAGTGTATGATTTGAGATTAGCAATGAAAGAAGATGGCAATGGTATTAAGAGTGGAACCTAAAACCTCGTGAATGAAAATCAACAACTCTCATTTCTCAAACATGGAGTATGTAGAAGATAGGGCGCAGTTAGTGAACAAAACGGAAGTTAGAATTTTATTAGACATTTCACATTTTTAACTCTAAATTGGATGGTCAACACGGTCAATCAACGCCAATTTGTTGACTTGGCACCAAACTCAGATATTGACAAAGTTAGGCACCAAACGCGAAAGTGTACCATTTTATAGGCACCAGACTCAAAATATCCCTTCTAATAATAAACTTATAATCTTTTAAAAAGGTCATAGATTACCTATAATAAAACACGGAAAGAAGGAGATAAGTTTTGCAACCATTAATAACTTCTCAATGATTATGGGATCTACTTTAAGCTAGATAATCAATGAAAAATTTGACTAAAATACCATAAACACAAATGACTCAAGGAAATCCGCAGGCTTCGTTAGATGTCGGAACTCTATGATCAAGACCAAATCAGGAAACAGAAAGACTCCCCTTTGATAGAAAATTTTCAGAAAAAATATTTCCTGCACAAATTACATGTCTAGAGGCTTGAGAGTCGAAAAAAGCTTGCATTTTGGATGCATTGACTCAAGGAAGTCCAGTGACTTCGTTAGAAGTCGAAATCCTTTTTTTAAAACCAAACTATAAACTAGAGAAACTCATTTTTATTATAAAATTTTCTAAAAAATGATTGCGGTAAAAAATAATACATTTAAAGGCTCTACATGTTATCCAAATTGCATTTCTACGTATGTTGATTCCAAACATAAAGAGGGAAGTCATCCTTTACATTGAAAATAAGGATGAAACACAAATTCCTAAGCGTCCAAATCCTAAAATTTTTCCAGTATACTGTGGGGAACTGAAAGACAGAGGTAAGAAAAAAAGAATGAGGTCATTCCCACTTCGTATGAAGAAGTTATGAACAAAATAGTCGAAAAAGAGATTACACAAACCCTTGGGGGACAAAGAGAGTTATATAAGTAGACAATATTTATAATAAGGGTTATTTTAGGTTCGGTGCCTATAAAATGGCACACCTTTGCCTTTGGTACCTAACTTTGTCGGAATTTGAGTTTGTTGTAGGTCCCAATCAAGCAGTTGACTTAACGGATGACTGGTGGACCGTTCACAAGCTGTGTTGGAGCACAACTTGTTGCTCGACCCCCGCCAACTTTTGTAAATAAATACGTGACTTTGTGAATAATTGTTTAAACAATCATTATTTAGTTTAACTAGTTCACTAACACGGACAACGGTAGGGAAATCTCTCTAGATTTTCCAAACACGTTACGAGCGTTCCAGAGAAATAAGGCTGACTTATCTGACTGCCATGATAACTATGGATTTGCATAAAATGGAAACAAATTTAATTAATACAATAATGATTAATTTTAAAAATGAATAGGGTCATTTACATGGATTCATTTGTTCAATACAATAATAGTTAGTTTGAAGGTTTAAGGAAACGATTATTAGGGTTTACATGAGAGATAGATTTTGGATGATTTACCGGTAAACAATGAAGGGAGCTATGCTTATACTTTGAATTTAATTTTGTGTAAACAGGTGGTCATATGAGAAAATAACAGTAGCTCGGTGTATGATTTGAGATTAGCAATGAAAGAAGATGGCAATGGTATTAAGAGTGGAACCTAAAAC